>NC_142517.1:78829583-79131944 GCF_057876585.1 Rhinolophus sinicus | reverse complement strand
ATTACAGTGAATTAGTTTGGTGTAAAGAGCTAAGATCCTTCGTTGGACATTAAGTGTATCTCTCACTCCAATTTCCAATTATTTGGTTCTAAGGGTAAAATCCAATTATCTCTTCGAAATCTTCAAAATCAAGACCTATGTTGAAATACTCGTTTTACCTAATTTTCAAAAATATAACAAATGAAATATGTACTCTTTAACATGACAGTAGCAGTTACATAAACATTGTTGCAATCTCAATGTGCTGCCCAAGCCTTTCAACTTTATGAGGTCCCTTTCCAATAATACCACTCATAGCAACTGGATTTTAAAGTCAATTATTCTAGGAATGCTTTATTTTTCTTTTGTTGAGTCCTATTCAATACTGTCTCTTGAATTTATAAACACAAGAGCAAAGCAATGAAAAGGCATAATCACATCTAAATGACTGGTTATGATTCATTGTTTCCTCTTTGCTATTTAAGCAGCAGCCATCTTGATATTCTGATCTATTTAAAAATAAATGTCAAATAAAAATCCAGGTAGTAGAAATCATATTTTGATAAGTTATAAACTGTCATCCTCATTCATCTTCAGTTCCTTTTCTCTTTGGAATTTGCCACTCCTAGCCTATGCTCTATACACAAAAGGCCAGGTCAATGGATTTCCATTTAAAAAGTAAAAGAGGGGGCCGGCCCGGTGGCTCAGGCAGTTAGAGCTCCGTGCTCCTAACTCTGAAGGCTGCCGGTTCGATTCCCACATGGGCCAGTGGGCTCTCAACCACAAGGTTGCCAGTTCAATTCCTCGAGTCCCGCAAGGGATGGTGGGCTCTGCCCCCTGCAACTAAGATTGAACACGGCACCTTGAGCTGAGCTGCCTCCCGGATGGCTCAGTTGTTGGTTGGAGCGCGGGCTCTCAACCACAAGGTTGCCAGTTCAATTCCTCGACTCCCACAAGTGATGGTGGGCAGCGCCCCCTGCAACTAAAAAATTGAACACGGCACCTTGAGCTGAGCTGCCGCTGAGCTCCCGGATGGCTCAGTTGGTTGGAGCCTGTCCTCTCAACCACAAGGTTGCCGGTTCGACTCCTGCAAGGGATGGTGGGCTGTGCCCCCTGCAACTAGCAACGGCAACTGGACCTGGAGCTGAGCTGTGCCCTCCACAACTAAGACTGCAAGAACAACAACTTGAAGCTGAACAGAACCCTCCACAACTAAGATTGAAAGGACAACAATTTGACCATTGTTCCCCAATAAAATCCTGTTCCCCTTCCCCAATAAAATCTTTAAAAAAAAAAAAAAAAAAGTAAAAGAGGAACTTATTGCTTAACAGTGTCTGATAGCCCCCAAATACAATCAAGAGATATAAATGGACTCCAAAATTTTTTTTAATTAAAAGGTGCTAATACATTGTGCCACCTTAAGAAATTTTTTTAAAACTCAAATATATAAATATATGTAATATTTGATATTAAATTTTTCATTTTAAAAACACTTGCTTTGGTAAGGGGGGAAGAGGGGAAGAACAAAATAAAGGAAAATAAAGGAGAAGATAAAGTAGCTGCTCAGACTGACAGTTGATATAGCCCATTGCCTGAAACATAGTAAGTACTAAATAAATAGTAAGTACTAAATAAACATTAGCTGAATGAACAAGTCTGATTTCACTATCATTTCATCATGTATCTCCACTTTAGTTTACCAGCATCACATCCATATTATGGCTTTTTATTGGCTCTTGAGCAGCAGAAAGCAAAGTTTGGGAGTCCTCCAAATATCTAAGGGATATATTATGGTCAATTAAGCAATTTTGGTTAGTAAATATAGGAAATAGAGCATGAATTCACATAATAAAAAGGGACGATATCCAAAATAATACTGTTTGATTACAAAAGAAAAGAAGAAAAGAAAACACTAGTTTTGTTGCTTTAGGGTCCATTCCATCCTGAGAAGTGCCATCAGTTTCAGACGTAAAAAGTTTTATGTGTACCAACTAGAGAGTAACCAGCATGAGTCTACAGAATGTCTACACTACAAAATACTGAAATTGATTTTATTTTCATGCATAAAATAGCTAATCAATCAAGGAAGTAAATATAGCTTGGTAAATATATTTTGTGGGTATACTTAGGCATATTACTATAATGAAGAAGTAAAAATTATATTTATCCAGTAACATAAACTGGTATCTTTGAAGTGCTTAAAGACGTGAACTGTTTCCTCTCAAAATAGTGTAAACTTTCCTCTGAAGCTGTATAAATACTACATTTTTGGCAAGTTATTTTTCCATAGTTAGTAGAAAGATATTTGGCTCAGTTCCTGTCTAACTTATCACAAATTTTGAATTATAATATGATACAACAAATGTGATAAAACTATGTTTGAAATTCCTTCCAGAGCCCAAGAATTTGGATGTTCACTTACCTCGTACTTGAAAATACTTCACGTGGTTTGCCAGCGCCTCTGTAACACTTTCATCTGGGCAGATTTTCACTCCATTAGAAAACAGAGTAGATCGTCTTCTTCTTAGCAACCGCTGTCTCTCAGCTTCTCTGTGGTCCAGAGGTTGTTTCT
This sequence comes from Rhinolophus sinicus, assembly GCF_057876585.1. NCBI lineage: Eukaryota > Metazoa > Chordata > Mammalia > Chiroptera > Rhinolophidae > Rhinolophus > Rhinolophus sinicus. The sequence continues at coordinate 79,129,393 of NC_142517.1, read as the reverse complement.
TTTCCATAGACAGAGAAGGGTCTGTGGATTCTGAGTCAGTCAGGAGAAAAGAAACTGCGCTCTTGGGTTCTTGGATTTTTTCTAAAGGTAAGTAGGTTTGTGCAACAGAGTGAAAGCATAAACAAGGCTTCTGATAATAAGTGAAGATACAGTATGAAAGGTGACAAATAAAGAAAAACTGGCATTTGTGCCACATTTGGATTTTGAAGTCAATCTCAGATTACAGACATGCATGACTAAGGAGGAGTGAAGCATTCAATCTATTTTCCTTTTAATTCCTACTCCTTTATTTCAAGATTGTTAGTTATTGAAATCAAGTGTATTATCTACTTTCAATACAAGAAATAAAAGGAAGCAACGTTTGATCCACGAATTACTAATGAAGAGGAAAACCAAAATCATTGGAGAGATTCTAACAATTTAAATGAAGCAATGTCAAAGATTAATAGAGTAAGTAGTATTTAATTCAATTTCTTACAGCAGTCACATCAAATAAAATTATTTTTAGAGAGAATATAATACAGATATAAAGAAAGATAAAAACAATGTAGATTTTTAAATACCTGTTAATGATGAAAGAGTTTCTTCTATCAGGACGAATATCAAAATACCCAAAGAAATCTTTCCAAAATGTGGAAACATAATCATTTGGCCAAAACCAAAGAAATGAGGAGAGGCCAAAATCTTTGAGCCCCAATGCCCCGAATCTTCCAATACCAAATTGTTACAGGAAAGGTCTACCATTTAAAAGTTTATGTTTGAGAACTGACAAATATTCCAAAACCATTATAAATGAGCTTAAATAAAAACGGTGTCCTTTCAAAGTACCTCTCACTTTTCTGAAACAACCAGCATGCTATGAAAGCAGGAGAGATAAGCTAATTAGAACAGATGGGGAGAGACAATTTCTTTATTCTAATCTGGCCGGCTAAGCTCTTTACTAACACTCTCCTTGCCTTTAACAAGCAGTTCATTTAAAAATAATGTTTCATACATAATTCACTAAGTTTTAACAATTTTTCTGAGTCTGTTAGTCAAACCTGCTAAATTCACAGGTTCTCTGGGTTCTTCTAGGACCTACAATGAAATGCACAGACTGATGATACCAATCTAATTCCGAAGTACAGAGCTGCATGCAAAACAAAATTAGTTTTCTTGGAGATGTTTCTCTTTATAATAAAGCTACTGTCCTTAAATTTCTCTCCTTGATAAATAATAGAAAATCTTTCACTATAACCACTTACTATGTCTTCTTCCTGATCTACAATATGGGATAGGGGTAGAAAAGCTAACTCATGATAGAGCTGCCGTGAGGATTGAATTGGGATTGAAAATGCTTAGAGTAGTGCCTGGCACATACTAAGCACATAATATAAGTGACAGCTATGTGATCCTAACTTTGTTGCTTAATTTACTATTAAACATGGGGCCCAGTGTGTTTATTGATATGAGGAACTGTTGACCAAGAAAGGATAGCCTTTACCACAATAGGATCAGATAAAATTCTTTGTACTAGAACAGTTGTTTTTATCAAATAAACTTAGTAGAAAGCAATTTAGTTAAAATCCTTTTGGAAGCTAGGATTTACTATCAAATAGCAATTCTTTAAAAAAAAACGTTTTGTAAAGATCTGAAGCACATTTCTCTTGAGAATCCTAAGATAATTGGTAGCTAAATCAGCCTCAGTGTTTTATATTTTAGGAAAAGCACAAGTATATTTTTCAATACAGCCAGCCTCATACAAACTACATTTTCAGCCCTTAGATAAGCTAACACATCTGAATAACTATTAAATACATGTGCAAAATGTTGGTAAGAATTTTATTTGCCAAACTTTATTGTTGAGGAACTTGTGTACTCCCCAAAGAAATTAGGTATGATGTCTGTTTATATCACAGAGAAAAATTAGGCAATATGAAGTTTTTGTAAACTAATGTATACTATTTGTCTTTTATTACAAGTGTTCATAAAGTTTTAAGAGGTTTCAAACTTTGGAATTTTTTTTTTAGACGTTTATCATTTATATCCCTCACACTGTGTGAACCCCCCTCTCCCCATCCACTATCCCTCTGATATCGCACAGCCATTACATTTTCACTGTCTCTATTCCTAATACTGTACGCCGCTTCTTGTAAGTATATACATACACATATATATAATTATAGTTGACATTATTGTTCAGCTTCAGCTTCAGGTGTACAGTGCAGTGATCAGGCATCTACATCATCCCTGAGGTGGTGGAATTCTCTTTTGTTCAAGCTCCAGAATGGAATAAATTTTCCCTAATTTCTTTACTTAAAAACTTTAAAAATGTTATGTTTTATAAAATATAGTTTGAGATTTCAGAAACCCGTACTTAAAAAAAAAAATAGTATGAAAACTTCAGCTGGGTTCATTTGCTTCTAAATAGGTTTATCATTTCATAAATCTATTTTAACTTGACATTTAATGTACTGTAACTTTTAACTGCTGCTTTCTTAGAATAACTGTACCTATGATATAAAGCAGTAGGTGACGACTACCATAACGCTGAGCCATGGGAAACAAGGTTAATTCCAACTGGAAAAGTAAAAGGGGGTTATTCAGCTAGGCTTTGAATGGCCCGGGGGGCATTTCAGTGGGCAGAGGCGAGGGTGGTTAGTGGGAGAGAATAGGAGTTAGGAAAGAAACCCTGGTCATAATCAATAAGGTGGAAAAATATACTGTTTGTAGAGAAAACAGAAACATATTTGCTACAGCAGGAATGGGAGCATAAGGTAAATAGTTTGGGAACGAAGGCAAAAAAGGTTGAGGTCGATTATGAAGTACCATGAAAGTCTTATCTAGAATTTTGGATTTTTCCTATAGATGAAAAGATTATCTAATGTTTAATTACTCAGAAAAAGAATATTCCTTCAGTTTTTATTTATGGAGATTCTTTTTAAGAAATATTTCAAAAAGCTCATCTGATGATCCTTGAACCTTACGCTTCCAGAAATGTTCCCAAAATTATAAGCAGATAAGAAACTAAACAAAACTCTGTGCTTTGGAAATAACAAGTACCAGTTTCCTTCATCCATATCTTAATTCTCAATCAGTTGCGAATCATTACTGACTCAGCAAAATCTTCTGAGTATTAATTATATGTTACTAACATACTAAATACAGGAAATGCAAAATGTTGCAGTCTTGTAGGAGCTTGTAGTCCAAAGGGAAAACATGTATACAAATAATGAAATAAAACTGATACGAGAAATATAAACAAATTGTTATCAGGGAAAAGAGCGAATGAATTATTCCATTTGAGCAAGTGTGGGGCTGGTGACATTTGAGCCAGATTATGAAAACTACCAGGTTCACAAAACATAGTGAAAGGGTGTTCTAGGAAGAAGGGACAGCATGTACAAGGTCTGAGGTGTGGAGGTACAACATTGCAACATCTATTTCACACAACCACTTATGACCTTGCATTCAAAGTGACATAACCTAGCTCATTTACTTTATATTAGAATACAGCTCGGAAAACAGTGTTACCATGATAGACAAGTACAACACATCTTCAGCTGGAGTCCTTATAGGTGTCCTGACCCCGATTTCTCCAGTCCCCAAAAGTAAAACACTCAGTTATAAGAGAAGAGGCCACCTGGGTGGGTGCAGACCACACCAGCGTTAGGGAAACCTTATCCACACAGAACCATGTCTTAACAGCCACTGGGCAGTTTCCAAATTTCCACAAGGACAAGGCCAGTTATAAGAGACTCCACACAGGGAAGCAGGGGCCTGTGTTTTCCAGAAAGGTTTTATACGGTCTGGTCAAGCAGGCCTTCAGAATATGCACATCCACTCTCAGTTCTCCCAGTTCAGACACAGTTTCACCATTTAAAAAAATGTTGAATACAGCTGACATTTCACATTTATTTTAGCTCAGTATATTTCCAAAGAAACAGTATTGAGAGAAAGAAAATTCAGGATAATTTCCTATGAATAAAAGGCTTAAGTTTCGTGTTAAGCCAAAAGTAATTAAAGTATAAATTAATAATTTTATATGACCAAAAAGTATGTGACAGTAGAAAGCTGAGGATAGAATATAGGTTGAAACCAGATTAAAAAGGGCTCTCTCTATATGATAAGACTAAACCTATTTTCCCCCTAATGTAAAAAGAAGCTGATTTTAAGAGGTATTAAACTGTTTCTAAGTCCTAGTTAAGTAATTGGATATGACTAAAAACGAAACAACAAAGAAACCCTACCTTTTTCTTTTTATCCCAAGACTTGTGAATTATAAATAATATTATCTTCTCTAGGAAAGCTTCTTCCCTGTGCACTGACAACCCTCTTACTACTTCTCTAACACCCCTCACTACCACACATGTGCACACATACACCCCGAGGCTGAACTGCCTCTTGTGCTCCCAAAGAAACTATGATTGTTTTCACCAGAGAATATTAAGACAGTTCATATGTCTACTTTTCTCGTTAAGACTATAAATGACTCAGAAATAAGAGCTGTCGTTCATTTTATTGTACCTGGCAAATTACCTGCTAAGGGTAGATACTTCAAAAATGTTCCCTGAACTGACAATCAAATTAAGTGTATGCTTGTTAAAACAGGAAGAAAAAATAATCTAAGCATCAGTTACATGATATGCACTGCCTATCGCACTATTCAAAATTTATTTCTAAGAGTGGCTCACATTTCTTAAGAAAAACATTACATCTCAATTTAATGAACTGGAAACATGTTTAATATAAAATGTTGATATTCTCAAAGCATTATTTCCACATGAATTTAGGAAAATGAATTTTAAACAGTCTTCAAAACATGATAAAGGACAGTGAGTGGTATCTTTGAAAAACACACAAAACAAAAAAGTTAAGAAATCACAAGAAGATGTATTATATACTTGCTTTCCCAAAATTAGATGTACAAAATTAATAGTCACCTAAAAAAGTCCCCTCCCACATACACACAAATTGGGAATGAAACATATTATTATAAGCATCTTTACAGGAAATTTCCAAAAGACAAATATCTTTAACAACATAAAGATGGTGTCAAGATTAATAAAAGTTTAAGAACACTGAGGCTTAACTAATAATCTCAATTCACATGATTTTGAAATAAAATGTTCCTATTTTTAGCTTTACCTTAAATTGTCTCTGCTTCAGTTTTATATACAGTTACAATGTAAGTCCAAGAGATGCTTAAAGCACAAGATTAAAATGATATTCTTAAAAAACATTATTCTTATTTGACAAAATACATTTTAATTGTCCCTCAAAATATTCCTGATAACATTAGAAGGTTGTGAAGTATTTATATAATACCACAATCATCACATGAATTCAGAACTGTTACCTGAACATTGAGTTAAAAAGAATCAACCTCCATGAGGATTACAGATCTCTAAAAACTACACTTTAAAAATATAAAAGCAATGAGAGTAATCTGGCTTTGCAAATGAATACTGGGTAATAGAGCTATAAAATTATATATTTAGTTCTAACAATAAATAAGAATTTGAGGGTAATTTTTTTAAGTTATGAGGACATCAATTTTACCTTCCATACTTATATAAACTGTGTACATATATTCTGGGGTAAAGTAAGTGTCAATATATAGCTATACTTCAAATAAACTAAGTTGAGCTACATATATAATTTTTAAAAACCTATTTTGGACAGCTAAATATTTTTGTTTCAATTTTTACCCTGAATGAACTAAATTCTCAGATTTCCCACATATGACATCAAAAGATGGAAAAAAAAATTACAGCAGAATAATGGTTTCATTTAGCAATTGAGAAAAATAAGCTGCGCTTTGAAAGACTGATTTTTTGTCATCTTCCTAACATTATGTCTTCTTTTACACTATACAGAAGGGATGCCGTAAATGGCATTTTCTGAAGCCTTGATACTAAATCCTTAAAAAAACAAAAAAATACACAGTATTCATACTGCATGCTTGAGCTGCAAAGAATAGAATTACAATATAATGTGACTTGTCAACAAATTTGACAAGCACTGGGGCTGGCACCAGGGAGAACCTAACTCCCCCTCAACTCCCAGTTATGTGGAAGTACAGATCACATAGTTTTATTATCTACAAAAACATTCCCACATTACATATGCTATTGCATAATCCAAGCATATTTAATCAGAAAAATATCAAATATTTATGAAATTTTAATTTCTATCTAATAAGTTTATGTATATTACCCCCATTTCTGTTCCATCAGATCCCAACAATTCTAATAATATACCTTATATATTTTAAATAATGTTCAATGACTTATAAAACTACTGCACGTTATTTTCTTCTCTGTGAGCTGCCTAACACAAATACTGGTAAGCAGCTTTCCAATAATCGTATAGAACATCTGTGCCATGTTTATACAGATTAACTAGCTACTGCTGCCCTTCTGTTGCTGTAAATGAAGTTTCAAAATGAGCTCTCGAATATCTTCCCGTTTGGTCTTTATTACATGACGAGGAAACCATTTCTCTAAATGAATTGGAAGTTCAAAGTTAACAATAGGGTCCTAGAGAGAGAAAAGAAAGAATGCAATCACTTTAACAGTGTAATTCAAATTTGTTTTAATTTCATTTTTAAAAGAAATGAAAAATTGCTAACTGTATTTAAATAGCAGATTTACTGAGATATCATTCGCATACCATACAATTCACCTAAAATATTCAGTTGAATGGTGTTCAGTATATTTGCAGAGTTGAGTAAGTATCACCACAATCAATTTTAGAACATTTTCATTAAGCTGCTAACTTTTCATCAAAATTAAATACTGTCTGTTCCGTTACAATGCTGTTTTGGTGAATAGTGCAAACAGAATTAATAAATAATGATCCAGCACAATGCAGACGGCAGGTTGGTTTGAACACAATTTTTTTTCAATATGTTAATATTTTGAATCTATTAAAACAAAGGGAAAGCCTTAACAGTAAATGAAGAATCCTCCAGAAATGCCTTGTTTTAGTGCAAGAAACAGCCAATTTTATGGCTTCAAAGATGCTGTATTTTCTATCATATTAAACTTAACCAGGAAGTTGCAAGTTGCAACTGCAAAGACCTTACCCCGTGTTTAAAAAAATAATTGCTGAAGAGGGTCATGTATATAAATTTGATGAAACTATTGGAATCCAGATGTAAGAAGGACTTACATCTTGAAGAAGGAATTAAGAGTCCCAGATATAATGCTGAAAGGATGGACTAACTGTCATTCTAGGAGCAAATGTCAGCAGAGATTTAACTACTCCATTTCAAGTATTTTTATTAGAAATAATATTGTTTTTGTTAAGGTTCAGTTACAAGTTCTACATGTTTTGAGTGGTCTACCCCAAATCTATTTCTTTTTGCCATCTTAGCTCAGTTCCATTAGTGCATAAATTTGTAAAACACAAGGTTTGGTTTTTTAAGTTTTTCCTTCAGGAATCTTAAATAGTGCTAAGGTCCTTTATTAGAAGATATTCTACTGACTGAGGCTATACAAAGTAGAATTATGTAACAGACTCAGAATATGTTATGTAATAAGGCACTTTGAATATTCTAAAATCAAAATCAAATCTCTTTGGAAAGAGTATTAGAAGACCAGAATTGTCACCCTATAATGAATTTCCAATATGGAATTAAAAAGGGGGGGAAAAAACCCAACATAACATTTAATGGTTTCCATAATGTGTACCATATTCTACTATTTAGTATCATTCCTCTCTAATTACACCAAAAGTTTCAACTACGTATTATAACCCTCACGCTTTGAAAGTACCTTTAAGGATTTTCCAAGAAACCATATAATCCAGTTCCTATACCTATCTTCATAAATAATACGAGCAATGACTGAAGTAATAAGCTGACAGTTCAAAAAGCAAAGAGTGATTCATTGCTATTTAAAATTTCTTCTTAAATAGATGATCTAGAAAATAATACCCATGCTTGTCATTGTACTTATGCAGCTTATGGTTTTCTGAGCTACTTGAATACATGAGTCTCTCAGCTCTAAAAATTTCTCTTCAAATTTCTGTCTGCCTTACTCTCCCTTCCACCACACGATGTAATCTTTCTGGAAGTCCAATTACATATACATTAGACTTTTTGACTGTATCACACTTGTCTCTTATGCTCTGTTCTCTTATTTGCATTCTTTTTTCTCTATGAGCAAGTTGGACACTTTCCATTGTCTTTTTCTGAAGTTCACTAATCCCATCTTCTGCTCTATCCAGTCCGCCATTAAACCTATCCAATAAATTCTTATTTTCAGATATAGCATTGTACGTTTTTAACATGATTTTTTCTTAGTAGATTCCATCTCTTCATCTACTTTGCTTGTCTTTGACTATTTTCTCCAACACATTTAATCAAATCATTTTAAAGTTCTGATGTGCTAACTCCAATATCTGGATTATCTGCAGTTCCATTTCTTTTCTTTTCTGTTTTTCTTTCCTGATTACCTGTAATATTTCCTGCTTCTTTGCTTGCCAGCAATTTGTGATTATATGTTGGTAACTTAATAAGAAACTTATTTATATCTTTACATACCTTAAAGAAGCTTTCCACATATTGAAGTAAATATACTCCACAATCACTGCTATTATCTTGTTTAGGAACTTTAGGGCAAAGGTCCACCATGTTTATTTTGTTGAATTCACGATGAGTTTTTCGTTTAACTTCCCACTCTACCTCTAAATACCTTAAATCGTCAAAAAAATAGAATGACTTGAGTAGAAATACCTTTACTATTATGCAACACTTTCACAAAAGTGAAAACACATTTGAGGCTAGGTGTGCTACCTCAAGCTAGACCTTTTGAACAACACAACTTTCACAACTCAAAAACACAGTCATTTATATTACAAAGTAAAACTAACAAATTATTTTAAAACTTTAGCTGCTAGTTTTTTTCAAATCCTACAGTAAATTACAAAATTACATACACACACACAATAAGAATGTAAAAGTTATATTTTCTAAAGTGTTACTTTTGATAACCACTAATATTTGCAATGCTCCTTTGTAAAAGTATGCTTTTTGTTCAGTTGTGAATAAATTCCAAATTTACTTTTGCTATAATCTTTGACAAATACTTGAACATTAACACATAATAGGGGATATGTATTATTGATAAGTTTATAGGCCTCATCTAAACATAATAAAATATAATTCTGATATAGCGTTTTCAGTAATTCTTAAGATAGCTTCAAAATTACTGAGATGTTTTAGGTAACAGACTAAAAGGTAAAACTGTCATTACTTACTCTCGTAAATTCTGAACTGTGTTTTGTATAGAAGCAGCTTTCAAGGAGTCTAGTATGAGAATGCATGGCCTATGAAGAGCAAAGAAAGAAATCAAGATGTACATATTTGTATATAAAGTATATCTAAATATCTGAAATAAATATTATTATAGCACGTACCTACCTTTTACACATTTTCTTTGGTGTCGACATATTCTTCTCAGTATTCTGAAATAACATGAATTTTTATAACTTTGCAATTAAAGCTAATTTGAATAAATCAATATTCAGTTACTCTTTAAAATTAAAATTTCAAATAAGAGTTCTTTTCATCAACTGAAGTGAGCTAATTTTATTTTTCAAAATTCATTCATTAGTTTATATAGTTTATATAGTTTTACATGTGGCCTCAGAAAGCTATGGACCTTTAATATACTATGTCCTAAAAAATAACCTGGAACTTTAATTACTTCTATTCAAAGCTATCATCTTAAGCGAGTTTAACCTGTGCTTACATACTCAGACATTCTCTACCTCAGTATGTCAGTAAAGACACATTTCTTCCCTCTGCAGCACAAGAAGCAGAATATTCATGTGCAGTAAAGAAAATGAGATGGCTGTTTTGTTGATACATTTGAGAAACAACAGAACAAACTTAAACAGATTTCTTTAAAGCAGAGCTTCTCAGAATCTTTATTATTCTAATGTAACTGTGAATCTCTAAGACAAGAATAGCACACAGGATTTACCCAACTTAAGTGACCTTAGGATCCTTTTTTATTATAAACTGCATCATAGAACAAGTGTTTCAAGGAACCCAATTTGGGAAACCCGGCTCTAGAAGCAAGAAGGAACTCCCCTACCCTGCCACTGTGACAGCAGAAAAGAAAACCTTCCTTCTGTCCAACCTGTACCAGTGACAGTAAAGACATAGGACTATGCTAACTGTATGCAGAAAAAAATTCATTAGATGGCTACCTTAATCAGTTAAAGACACCAAATCTAGACCATGCGTACCATATAAAGAAAAGTTAACAGAAACTATCTTAGTCTCAGGAATAATATAGACTGACCTTGAGTCTACTTTGAATAATTTTTATCAACAATTCACAATAATGAAAAATAGAATATAAAATATACTTGCTTAGCTTATTAATTATACTAAGTTCAAGAAAGTGCTGATACAAAGAATAAAAGTAAACCTGACTCACAGAAATTAGAAAAGCAGTCAACAAAGATGATCAGATAAACTACTAAGTAAACAAACCGAAGAAGTTAAAGTGAGCTAAACAGATGCACGGAGAATGCTTAATTTCCCTTGTTCTCTTTCCTACCCCCACAAAATACATTAAGAATCGTAAAGCAGCAAAATTTAATTATGGGCCACCAATATCCATCATAGCCCACCTAGCTATGCCCTATTTTACAGATTCATTCCTTCACATCTATAAATAACACACTTACTTGGGAGTCCGCTGTACCCAAGGATAGTACTGAAGTTGTATGTAGATCATTATCTAGTTAGAAATAACAAAGCAGTTATGAGTATTTTATGTCTAATACAAAGTATTCAGATAAGTTTAAATTCTAATTTGTATGCACAGTAGTATTTAAAAGGAAAAAAATACCTGGAATCTATTTAATTTTTTTTCATAGTTCATGTTATAAATAAAATTCAATCAACAGATAAAACCGACAATGGTCAGCTATTATCAGACAATACATAAACCCCTGAGCCAAAACTTGAAATATCAGTTAGCTGAGCTAGTTTCCTATAAAAGACAATCTTCAAAGATGGATCACTAATCAAAATGTCTGCTGTTCTGGGTGGCCGGATAGCTCAGTTGTTTAGAGCACGAGCTCTGAATGACAGGGTTTCCGATTCGATTCCCACATGGGCCAGTGAGCTGCACCCTCCACAACTAGATTGAAGGACAACGACTTGGAGCTGATGGGCCCTAGAGAAACACACTGTTCCCCAATATCCCCCAATAAAATTTATTTTTAAAAAAAGTCTGCTGTTTTAATGTGGAGCATCGTTAATTTGCCTGGTAATGGTTCTAACCTGTGATCACAGTGTTGCGTAAGTACACTTTTGAAACAGAGAATGATTAGAGAAAAATGAAAATAATCAGTTGTTTTATCAGATGTTTTTTCCTCCCACCCTAGGTTTTGGTCAATATTAATGGTAATGGCTATTATTAATTCTGCTTCCCACTTAGGCTACAGCTATAAGAAACGTAATTTTGGTTTTTCTTCCTTAAAGAAAGTAGGCTTATTTGCTTGCTTAATTAAGGTTATTTGAGTTGTAACATGATAAAAACCATGGAAGAATTATGAGAGACCAAGTATTACCTAGCCAAATTACTAGTGTCAACAAGAATTGTGTTACTTTATATTAAGAAAAAATGTAGATCCATGGCATGGATTTAGACATGTAAGCAAGATTATTCTATAAAAAGTACTATGATAAAACTTGATACAACAGTATAATTTAAGAATTACATTTTGTCTGACATGAGGCTAGGCATCTATCATGAAAATTTCAGACTTCTTATTCTTCTAATAAATTTAATGATAATAAATTACTATCTTTTAAAGTCATATTGTTCCTATAATCATTTCACTGTTGTCATCATTATTAAAAACACCATCTATATTAAGTTTATCACCTATTGTTTTGTTGTCTTGTTGGGATTGCTGAGCCTGAGATTGCTGAGATACAGTTTGTGGAAAATCTTCATACACAGCTTCTTCTAACCAAGGAAAACAAATGACTGCAAGATACCAGTGAGACCTATTGAAAAAGAAACACAATCTTAATAACACAAAATCTAAACAATGTAGAAGAATATGTTCCAGAGCTACAGCAAAGAAAGTAGGTATGACAAACTACATCAATTTTGAAGAAGTTCATTGAAATATCTGACATAATATAGAACACACATTCTAAAACTAAATAAGTAGTAAGACTACTTAGGGTAAAATCTGAGTAATTTAAACATATTTACTTTCATATAGTTAGTGTTTCCTGTTCAGGATTTGCGTTATTAAATAGACAAACAGACACAGCATCACCACTTTTCTATTAGTGCTTAAAGAGCTTATTCTCTTAAATATTTAAAGATTCATCCTAAAATCCTTTTATCTTTTATTTTGAAAATCTTCTCGAGTACAAAAAAAGAAAAAAAAAATCAATGTCTCAGTCATTACAGTCATGTGGGCATTTGTCATTTTAGTTTTTTCACTATACAACATAACCACTGTCAAACCAAAATCCAAGATAAATAACTCATTGTTTTAGCTCTTTAGAAAAAAATTTAAAATAATACCTGGGATTTATGTACCCATACTTTTTACTGATTATTAATCAGAAAATGCCCCCAATTTTTTTCTGTATTCTCTCCAATTTTGTTTTTAAATAATCTGAAATACTCACGACTCATTTACAGGCACAAAGATGTAATCTTTATTAAAGATGTTTATGTGACGAGTCCATGTTCTTACTCTTTTATGTCTTCTTTGTGCCATTCTGGGAATATGAAAGATAAATATATTTGACATATAAAAAATTAAAAATTTAAGATAAGGATTTCAAGAGTCATTTTTATATACTGAACAATGCTAAGTTTAGTTTAACCATTCTTTTCAAGATATGCAACATATAGCACACTAGAAAATTATCTCCTTTAATTAACTCCAAGTTGTTCTTAAATCTGATCACCACTTATAACGATAAATAGAAGAAATGCAACAATTTATAAAATGTTTTGTAGATTCCAAAAGTGGCTCCATAACTGAATATAAACAGATATACCATGTTTCCCTGAAAATAAGACCTAACTGGAAAATAAGCCTTAGCATGATTTTTCTGGATGACATCTCTTGACCATAAGACCTAATGTGTCTTTTGGAGCAAAAATTAATATAAGACCCGGTCTTGTTTTCGGGGAAACACGGTACGTATTTATTCTGCTTAGTTCCACTGGGCATGCTATAAAATGTTATCATTAAACCTTAACAGAATTGTCTAAATGTTATGTCTGTTATAAGGGAGGTGTTTTTAAAACTTAATGGAAGTGGAGGAAGGAGGCAGATATTAGATTTTTAAAGATGAAACTCATCTCCCTTCATTTCATATGTAAGAAAACTATAGGATAAGGAGTTAAGTATACCCATCACTTATCAATCTTTCATTTTATTTCTTCAACAAATGCTTATTAAGCTCCTACAAACAAATAATGAAAACCACTCTGCCCTAAAGGAATTTATTTTAAAATGAGGGAGGGGAAAAAAAATCGACAACAAATAACTAAAATATAAGCGTCATAAGGAATTATGTTACAGCATCTAGGAAAGCTACCTATAAAAGGGTTGGTTCACACACAAAAAACAAAAAATAGTTTCTTTTCTTTACATCATCAGGAAAGTTAAGGAAGGAAGACATAAAACCAAGTAGGGTATAGAGAAAAATTTTAGGAAGGTGATGGCATTTAATAGTGGCATAAAGGAGGTTGTGTATAACGTTTGGGTGAGCGATCAGACCTTTGAAGGACCTCTTTCTATGCAGGGAATTAAAATAAACAAATCGCTAAATTCTTACAGACTTATACACCAAGTGATATAGGAAACAGATAGCTTTGTCCCATCCCTATTCATCTGACTACCTAGCCAAACTCACCAGGGGAGACATTAGGAGTAAAACAGGATCCAGAAAGGGCAAAAAGATGTGGTAGTAATTAGGCACTATGTGGAAGATTTACTTCATAAAATAATCCAGAGTCATATGTTTACTGAATTTTCTTATTGCAGAATGACCATTAAAAGATTTTAAACAATTACTTTCAACTAATGCATATTCTGTTAGTTTTCCATTTGAGAATCTTAAGGATAGACACCAGGTTTTCTTCTGTTTTGTTCTGCTGATGTTGGCAGATTTACTGATTATGCTAATTTTATTTGACTGGGAATATACTAGACATAGGATGGGGCAAGGAGAGTAGGAAAGAATATGGGCACCACAATATAATCTCTAACTGTGTAGAAAATCCTCAATTTAATGTCTAATAGTTCTCTCGCCATTCAATAATACACATTATTATCTTTTGTTTTGAATTCCTAGTATGCTCTAAGTACTGACCAAAAGGCACTGGGGATAGAGTAGAAAATAAGACAGATAAAGTCCCTGACCTCATGGGTTATAATTTAAAATAAGAAACAGAAAATGAAAAACAAATACAATAATTAGAAATTGTGTTGTGAAACAAATAAAAAATGCCAAGAGAAAAAAATTCAGTCTGAAAATAGGAAAGAGCTTGGCATATTTGAAAACTGAAAGGAGGTAGGTTGAGTTGAAGTATATGCTGAGGGGAGAATGTTGTGACATGAGTTTATTAGGGAGATAGAGAGAAGCCAGATCTTGCAGGATCTCCTAAATAGTTTGTGTATCATTTAGTCTGCAATTTTCTAACACTAGTCATTTGAACCTTTTGTAGGGAATTTATTGGCCATTAGGTTTATAACACTGGCCACTCAGTGCTTCTGAGTTGTCTCTTTTTTTTTTTTTTACTGATTTGTAGGGATTTTTTTGGGTGAATACTAATTACAAACACATCAGACCAAACATCAGTATGAGCATTTGTACGTGTATGGAGTACCATCTTACTCCAAAATATAATTCATGTAACTTTGTTTTGTATTACTTTTATATATGACCAGGCCTATAATATCTAACATTTCTAATTTTCAACAAAATTTTCAAAAATTTGAAAATATAGCAGAATCTACCTACTTTCATTTTCTCAGCTTCTAGGTAGGTATGCCAAATTCATAATCTCTATATTGACTAATAATCTTAAAACAAAATGTGGGATTAAATGCATGGTACGAAAAATCAGTATCTATATACATACCGTGTTTCCCCAAAAATAAGACCTAGTCAGACAATCAGCTCTAATGCGTCTTATGGAGCAAAAATTAATATAAGACCCGGTGTTATATTTATATTATGTATATTATATTATATTATTATTATATTAAAGACCCAGTCTTATATTACAGTAAAATAAGACCGGGTCTTATATTAATTTTTGCTCCAAAAGACGCATTAGAGCTGATTGTCTGGCTAGGTCTTATTTTCGGGGAAACAGGGTAGAACAGGAGAACATAAGAAATGTTAAATATCAAATTTATTTAATAAATCTTCCCCTTCCATATATCCCTCTCCGTTGACCCTGATTATTAAAAATGTTTTCAAATTGTCATTTTCTCCTTAATTGATCCTGGCAGGACTTGTCCAACAGCACAAGTTCCAAACCTATAAAGACATTCAAAATACAGTTGACCACATGTTACAGTTTGTCTAGGATAGCTCCAGTACACATGTTGCCCAGTGTAGTTAATATTAGAGCCTCGTTTTATTTTCTCAAGTGTCCCCATTTAGACCATAAAGTATATAATCACAACACTATAAACAATAGAAAGAGCTTGAACTTGGAACTTGGAAAGCTATATCCAATTTTGGATAACTTATCTAACTTCTTTAGGCTTCAATTAATAAAGACGATGGCACTTATGTTAAAGATTATTGTAGAATGAAACAAAATAACTTTTATGTTCACTGCCTTGGTTCCAAGCAGGCATGCAATAATGTTAATACTCTTCCCATTCCCATCCTCTTTCTCCAACAATACCAAAAAGAAAAAAACACAATTTACCCACTTAATCATCTTCTTACTTGCTTATTATTCCTATTATTTTAAAGGAATGAAACAAACTTTCACAACCATTTTTTAAAGGTAGCCCAGTATAATGAAAACATCTCTGGACTAGAGGTTAAAAGATAAATCTGGGAGGCTGATTGGCTCAGCGGTTAGAGCACAGTGCTCATAACACCAAGGTCGCTCGTTCGATTCCCACATGGGTGAGTGAGCTGCGCCCTCTACAACTAGATTGAAAAACCAAGGACTTGACATGGAGCTGATGGGTCCTGGAAAAACACACTGTTCCCCAACATTCCCCAATTAAAAAAAAAAAAAAAAAAAAAAAAAAAGACAGATCTAAGTACCAACCAGCTCTGCCACTTACTACCTGTCTGTCCTTAGTCAAGTTATTTAATCTTTATTGACCTGCTTCCTCATCTGAGAAGTTGGGATATAATATATATGCCCTACATCATCTAAAGCAGGGGTGTCCAAACTTTTTTCAATGTTTTTTACCAAGGGCCATATGCAGTAAAACACACAAACAGCTGCGCCACTCACTCGAGGTGAAGTATGTATTGCCTCACCTGGTTTATTTAAGTAAACTAAATATATTTTTGGAATTTGCTGTGGGCCAGTTAAAAATGGATTGCGGGCTGCAGTTGGCCCATGGGCCGCAGTTTGGACACCCCTGATCTAAACGAACTAGTACAAGAAGAAATAATGTACAAAACTGTACCCTGTAAATTGGGAAGTGATAGGCAAATATTTACACTATTTTTAAAGCAAAAACTCTTAATTTTATCATGGGTCTACCATATAGATCATCACATAAATTGTTAGGGGAGGGGAGAGGGGTGAAATGGCCCCGTGCTACAACTATCAAGTTATTGCTATCTAAGAAATAAAAATAACTCCTTCCTCCTTTTTGCCTATCCTTATTCTCTGTTCTATAGGTTTTAGCATTAATCAAAAAATACTTGGACAGAAATTCAGCTAAACTCTGCCAGCAAATATGGTATTTTGTATAATGTTACATCAGTTTAATTAAATAGTAGTATGTTGGTGAGAGTCCAACCAGAAAAACAAATATCACTCTATATATTTAAGACAGATAAAATATAATGTAGCGAATTGGCTACAGTGGTGATAGAAAAAGTGTAAAGCCAAAAGGTGTGTGTGTGTGGGGGGGGGGGGGACACTGAGGCAATCAGAGATTAGCATGGTAGAAAACTGCTATCCTCCTATGCTGAAGGGCAAAGGGAAGAAGCAGTACCTCCAGATGGAAGCTAGAGCTCTAGCGGGTCTGTCCAAAGAGATGGACCCATAGAGGAAACACAGTTGCTGCCAGAATCACTGCCCAAGGCAGAGGGTAAGGAAGAAACAACCTAGCTTCTTCCTTCCTTACCTTCCAACCTCCAGTATCCCCCAAAGCACAGGCAATTGGAAATGCAGCCTGCAACAGTCAGCCTCCCTGTGACAGGGAATAGTCCTCGGAAGGGTGAGAAATGTTTTACAGAGCAAAGAGACCCAGGACCTATACAAGTGGTAATATTGTTCAATCTAGGAAATACTATACGAGGATATTGCCTTAGGATTACCAAAATAGTATATTTGCCTCTCAAAACTTAAGTACATTGGAAGATTGACTTACGAAAGATTTGGATTATCTTCTGTTAAATTATTTTCCTTTCTTGTCAAGCATTTATAGAAAAAGCTACTAAAAATGTGACTTCGTTCAACAAGTTCATCTGATGCCTTTTCCAATATAAGATACCTGTTAAAGTAGCAACACCACAAAATTAAGTTATATATTTTTTCCTTTTTATTAAAATAAAGTTATATTTAGATTTTACCTGGTATTCCCCCAATTATCTTGTATGTTCTGGAAATCTTCTTTTTTTTTAAATTAGATTTATTAGGGTGACATTGGTAAGTGAAATTATATAGGTTTCAAATGTACAATTCTATAACACATCATCTATCTATTGCATTATGTGTTCACCCACCCAGAGTCAGCTGTCCTCCCATCACCACATATTGGACCCCCTTTACCCTCTTCTACATCCCCCTCTCCCCCCTTACCCTCTGGTAACCACTAAACTGTTGTCTGTGTCTATGAGTTTTTGTTTCTTTGTTTGTCTTGTTCACTTGTTGCTTTCAGTTTTATATCCCACAACTTCATTTTTATATCCAACTAGATGCAAAGGAATCTCGCAATTTGCTCTGATTTCAGCTTTTTTTGTTCTTTGATTACCTCACCTACATAAAGATTGTTTAAAGAAGAAATTGCCCACTTATTCATTCATTTACATAACAAATATTTATCAAACTCCTAACATGTGTCAAGCAACATATTTACACTAGAGACATAAAAGACGAGGCAAAAAAGGTACCTGCTCCAATAGAGCTACAATCCGGAGGAGTGAGAGCACACGGAAATATTAACCAAATAATCACACGATCGTATATAAAACTGAAACTGACACTCCTAAATAAATCTAGAAAATTTTAATACCTCTTGAGACATGACTACCCTCTAAATTCTTAGTCCACTTCTATACTAAAACAATTCTTCAACATAAGCTTGTAATTCAATCACTTAATGATTAAACCCTTCAAAATTAGACAACTTTGCTATTATTGTTTATGCAGGTTCAAATATGACCTTGCAATTACTTTAAAAAAAGCGTAAAAGACAAAAACAACTTGAAGTTTTTTTAACACGTTGCGTAGGATCATGAGAATCTTCACGAGGGATTTAAACCCCGCCGTACGCAACGTGTTAATGTTGTTATGGGATAGATATACTACATGGAAGGAGACACAAAGACTGCATCTGGGGTGCTAGAAGTGTTCTTTATCTTGATCTAACTGATGATTACATGAGTACACACATATGAACACCTATTAGCTATAGACTTAAGATTTATACACTTTACTACTTGAAAGTTACTCATCAATTTAAAAAATAAATACTAAGTAGTTTAAAAAATAAAGTGAGAATCCATTCTGAAAAGGACAGAGATAGATATAGACAGTACTGTGAAAAGGAAGTATAGGAAGATAGAAACATGAAATAAAATTTTAGTTAATTCCAATAAAACATTAAAATACCGAAGATGACCCAATTCATCTGAAAAAATATAAATTTGATACTATTGTAAGGATACAAAAATAAGATGCAAAATGCTTAACCTTCAAAAGGAGAATGATCATAAAATCACCAAATAACTTTAAAATAAGGCAAAATATGGTAAGTACCATAAAAGAGATGCAAATGAAGTATCCTAGGAGTTAATAATATCTGTTTAGAAGATTAGGAAAAGTTTCATGAAGGAACCTTGAAAGAAGAATAAAATCTCAACATGTTGAGATAAAGAGGTGAGTATTCCAGGAAGCAAGAGTAACAGGGCATTGAGAATCGGTCAAGATGGCAGAGTAGATAAACGCTACGATTACCTCTTCTCACAAGCATATCAAAATTACTACTAAACTGCAGAATGCCTGAAGTCTAGCTGACCTGAAGCCCTACAACTAAGGACATACAGAAGAAGCCACTTCGAGACAGGTAGAAGGAGCGAAGACGTGGAACAGGCTGGTCCCACAACCACATGTAACCATTAGAAATCAGGAGAGATAACTCAGTTGTGGAGGTCCCACCCAGAGAAGCAAGGGGTCCCAGCCTCACAGTAGGCTCCCAGCCCAGGGTTCCAATGCCAGGGAGAGAAGTCACCATAACTTCTGGCTGTAAAAACCAGTGGAGATCGTGGCCGAGTGAGACAAGGGCAGCTAGAGTCCCAGGTGCTCCTCTTAAAGGGCCCACACACAGATTCACTTGGTCTGAGCTCCAG
Source organism: Rhinolophus sinicus (assembly GCF_057876585.1). NCBI lineage: Eukaryota > Metazoa > Chordata > Mammalia > Chiroptera > Rhinolophidae > Rhinolophus > Rhinolophus sinicus. Next base: position 79,109,613 of record NC_142517.1, on the reverse strand, counting down.
TGCTGGGGCAGCACCTCAAAAGGTGCCAGGAACATATGTATGGGGAGGAACTGGGTTTTCTGGCTTCAGACAGCGGGTTGGAGGGGCAGCATTCTCCCAGACAAAGAAGGTGGCAGAAGCCATTGTTTCTTTGTTGAGCTCTCCTGTTCCCAGTGTGCAGATGCAGGTGGCTGCCATATCTGAGTCTTCATCAACCTAACACCATTCATTCACTCTGATGCCCTGAGACCAGGCTCCGCAAAACTTTCAGGAACACCCAAGCCACTTCCAATGGCTTTTCCTCATTAGCAGCCTGTCTTGATTCATGCTACAGACTTTCCTAAAATCTCTCAAAGGTTCACAAAATTCAAACAAGCAGCATCTGGCTTTGCCACGTCCTGTACCTCTGGCCAAGGAGCCCAAGCCCAGCAATAGCCACAGCCAGTGTTGGTTCGCGGCTTGGCCTCTTGAGGCACCTCCAAGCACAGTGCAGGTGGTGTCCATCTGCGGATTGCTTTGTAGCTCATGCTAGGTGGCCCTGGGCATGGCACAGGCTGCTGCTGAACTTGGCTTATAGTGGGGCCACTCCTAGGAGGCCAAAGAACAGGCACAACGGGTGGCCAACTTTGGACTCACCCAGAGCAACACCCGGCCGCCTCCATGGAAGACACACGTAAAAGGCACACTGGGCAGGCACCAGAGCCCTGCTAAAGTGAATCCTGCTCTTTAAGGTCAGCCCCTGCACAACAGTTCCTCCACTGTAGTCACAGCCAGTATTCACAGTCAGCCCAAGGATTAATCCCTCCCATTGACATACAAACAGCAACAAAGGCTCAACTACAACAGGAAGGCACACAAAACCACACAAGAAACACACCTGGAGCATCCACCTCAGGTGACCAGGAAGATTGCGCCATTGAGACCCACAGCACACCTACTAGATAAGGCCATTCTACTAAGACCGGAAGACATAGCAGCTCTACCTAATACATAGAAACAAACACATGGAGGCAGCCAAATCAGGAGACAAAGAAACATGCCCCAAATAAAAGGACAAAACAAAGCTTCAGAAAAAGAACTGAACAAAATGGAGACAAGCAACCTACTAGATGCAGAGTTCCAAATACTAGATGCAGAGTTACAAATACTAGATGCAGAGTTCCAAATACAGGGAGAACGTCAGCAAAGAGATAGGAAACATGAAAATGGAGATTAAAAAAACATAAAAAACAACCAGTAAGAAATAAAGAATACAATAACTGAAATGAATAATACACTAGAGGGAATTGACAGTAGATTAAATGAAGCAGAAGATCAAATTGGCGATTTAGAAGGTAGAAGAAAACACTCAAACAGAACAGCAAAAAGAAAAAAGAATCCAAAAAAATGAGGACAATTTTAGGGGCCTCTAGGAAAACATCAAGCATACCTACATTCACATCACAGGGGAAGTAGAAGAGAGCGAGAGCAAGAAATTAAAAATCTGTTTGAAGAAATAATGACTGAAAACTTCCCTAACCTGGCAGAGGAAATAGACATACAAGGAAATGCAGAGTCCCAAACAACATGAACACAAAGAGGCCTACACCAAGACACATCATAATTAAAATGCCAAAATTTAAAGAAAAAGAGGGCCGGCCCGGTGGCTCAGGTGGTTGGAGCGCCATCCTCCTAACGCCAAAGTCACTGGTTCAATTCCCACATGGGCCAGTGAGCTGCGCCCTCTATAGCTAAGCTTGTGAACAATGGCTCTCCCTGCAGCTGGGCTGCCTTGAGCAGCCAGAGGTCGCCACATGCTGCCACAGGCTGCTGTGCTGCTGTGGGCTACCATGAGCTGTCAGGAGCGTCCGGTATCCAGCATGAGTGGCCGGCAGCCATCATGAGCGGCCGTCAGCCGGCAAGAGCTGCTGTGAGCTACTAAGGGCTACTGTGAGTGGCCTACCAATGACTGGTGACCGACTGCCTCAGCAAGGGGGAGCACAAAGCTCATAATACCAGCATGGGCCAGGGAGCTGTGTTCTATACAACTAGACTGAGAAACAACAGCTTGAACCGGAGTGGGTGGGGGGAAGGTGGAAGAAGGGGGGGGGAAAAAGGAAAAGAATCTTAAAAGCAGCAGGAGAAAAAGAAAGAACTGTAAAAACAGCAGCTTTTCAACAGATACTTTGCAGGCCTGAAAGAACTGCCACAAAATATTGAAAGTGATGAAAAGCGAGGACCTACAACCAAGATTACTCTATCAAGCAAGGCTATCATTTAGAATGGAAGGACAGATAAACAGCTTCTCAGACAAGAAAAAGCTAAAAGAGTTCATCATCACCAAACCAGAATTATAAGGAATCTTAGAAGGACTTCTTTAAGATGAAAAAAAAGACCAGTGGCAGTAACTACATATCGATCAACAATTATTTTAAATGTAAATAGATTAAATGCTCCAATCAAAAGATAGGGTGACTGGATAAGAAAACAAGACCCTTACATATGCTGCCTACAAGAGACTCACTTCAGATCCAACGACACAAACAGACTGAAAGTAAAGGCATTAAAAAAGATATTTCATGACAATGGAAACAAACAAACAAAAAAAGTTTAGCAATACTTATACCAGACAAAATAGACTTTAAAACCAAGGCTATAACAAGTGACAAAGAAAGACCCAGTAATCCCACTTTTGGGCATTTATCCAAAGACACCCAAAACACTACGTTGTGGGGACATGTGCACCCATCTGTTCATTGCAGCTTTGTTTACAATGGACAAGATGTGTAGGCAGTATAGGTGTCTGCCAATGGAAGAGGGGATAAAGAGGAGGTGGTACATATATACAGTGGAATATTGCTCAGCCACAAAAGGGAATGCATTCTTTCCATCTGCAGCAGCATGGAGGGTGTTGTGCTGAGTGGGGTATGTCAGATAGCGAAGTATAGATGCAATGTGATTTCCCTTATATGTGGAATCTAAAGAACAAAATAAACAGATAAAACAGAAACAAACTTATAGATATAGAGAACATTTTGATGGCTGCCAGATGGGAGGAGGGTTGGACGGGGTGGAAAAGGGTAATGAATTAAGAAGTACAAATTGGTTGCTACATAGTAGTCATGGGGATGTGGGGTATAAAATGGAATATAGTCAATAATACTGTGATAGTGTGATATGATGTCAGATGGTTGCTGGATTTATCATGGTGATCACTTTTTTAGGCATATAAATGTTGAATAACTATGCTGTACACCTGGAACTAATGTAATATTGTGTTAGCTACTTTTTAATAAAAATCTTTTTAAAAAAAAGATCAAAAGGAAGGAAGGAAAGGAAGGAGGTAGGGAAGAAGAGAGGGAAGAAAAAAAGAAAGAAAGAAAAGAAAAGGAAACAAAAGAAAAGGAAGAGAAAGAGAAAGGGCATTAATTCAGAAGAGTTAAATAGGATGGGCTTTGTTTAGCAAACTGTTTATAATTCAATTCTGCTAGACTATCTAATATATATAGGATTATTAGTAGATGGCTGAAAAGACCGATTGGTGTCATATTATCAAGACCCTCAAGAGCCAGACTGTGTTTGAACTCATTTTGACAGGTAATAAATACTAAAAGTTTCTGATGGAAATTGCATTGATAGAGCAGTCTAAGAAAAATAATGGTTGTAAAAATATACTTATTGGACAAGAAAACAAAGACAAAGGATACAAGAAGACTAGTTAAAAAGACAGAATAATAATTTAGGTAAGATAAGGAATACTAGAAAGATCGTGATGACAGAAGAGAATTTGAATGGCAGAATCTACTAAAATTGGCAACTGAATATGTAGAGAGGGAAGGGAGGGTGAAGAGTCCATGACGACGGAGACTTTCATTCCCAGTATACTGTGTTTCCCCGAAAATACCATGTTTCCCCGAAAATAAGACCTAGCCGGACAATCAGCTCTAATGCGTCTTTTGGAGCAAAAATTAATATAAAACCCGGTCTTATATTATATAAGACCGGGTCTTATATATTACATTATATATAAGACTCAGTCTTATATTATAGTACAATAATACTGGGTCTTATGTTAATTTTTGTTCCAAAAGATGCATTAGAGCTGATTGTCCGGCTAGGTCTTATGTTCGGGGAAACACGGTAGGTGGAATAATAGGGACCAGATTTACCCTCCTGCTTGAAACAAGCGAAAAACTGGAAAAAATAGATGAAACAGTAGTTTCCAAAACCCTGGACATCAAGCAACAACGAACAGTGATCCTTGAGAAATGGGAAATTAGGTGAGCTCCACTAATGCCCCAGCTCACTGCCTTGATAGTTTCCAGCCTGCACACAAGAAGGAGTAACCCAGGTGGAGCCTGGCAGACTCGCTGAGCAGAAGAGATGATGAGAGTGAGGAGAAACCAAGGAAGCAGTTTGCAGATCAGAATACTGGAAAGGAAAGATCTGTGTGTATATAGACAGAACGCCAAACACCTACTGAGAGTCCTCAAGTAAATATCAGAATATTAATCATTGCATGCTTGTAAGGAAAGAACTACCTGAAAACATTAGATAGAACAGTACCCAGCATTCATGCAGGCCACGGGAAAATGTCTTTTCCTACCAGCCAGGCTGGAAAACTTCATGATTCATGAGGTATTGGGTAGAATACTCAGAAAGGTCTTTCCTCAGTAGTGGGGATTAATTTGTTGGTCTCATCTAACAGATCTTAAAAGGCATGATCCTTGAAAGCATCAAGCTATTTCCAAATAATCTGTGTTCCAAAACAAAACTCATGAATATTTACAGGAATACAGAAATACCCAGCACCCAAAAAAAGATCACCAGCCATGCAAAGAAGGAAAAATAGAAAAAGACTCATAATGAAGAGAAAAATCAGTCAATTGAAATCGACACAGAACTGACACAGATGTTAGAATAAGTAGAAAAGGACATTAAAACAGTTACTATAACTGTATTCCGTGTTAAAATGTTAAAGAGATATGGAAGGTATAAAAAAGACCTAAATCAAACTTGCAGATTAAATCTACAATGTTTGGGAGAAAGAGTAAATGGTAATGTGAGATTTGGGGCCTGAGTAACTGGAATAAGTATAGTATTATCAGTAAAACAATAGTATCTTTGGGAAGATGAAAATAAATTCAGTTTGGGAGGGATCAGTGAAATAATTAGAGACATCTCGAAGAAGTGTTGGAAATGTAGGTCTAGGGATACAGTACAAAATGAAGACTAGAAACAAATTACCTTTGCATGAAAGTTCATAAAACTTTCCTATCTATTTTTTCAGCTTGGCTATACAAAAATTTTAAAACTATTTTTAATGGAATAGTGATGTGGATTTTTTAAAATGACTGTTAGTTCTTACAGTGCTAAAGATACAAAGGAAACTACACAGAATTGCTTTTTTTCAGTTACCAAAGTGATCTGTAGTTATGTAAATACTTCCTTCACCACAATAATAGTCAAAGAAGAATAAATCAAAAACAAACAAAAACTGAAACAAAAAAATATCTCGTCTGAAAGTATATAGTATCTATGGGAAGTAAGGAATGAAACTGAATTAGTCAATGCTGGAAGATTTTGGTAGGCAAAAAATTTTCAAATCTGAAATCTTGGCAGGTTACTTTTATAGAAATACTTCAGAGATAAAAATATTTACTTTAAGATTCACATCAAAACCTGTAAAACAAATGAGATCATTTATCACTATACTTACTTAAGGTAGAAATCAATAATTACATCATTAAGAAACTCCCCTTCTTCTAAGCACTCCAGATCTTCGTTAGTTACTCCTAATCCCCCTTTAGTAGGTGGTGGAGGATATACAATCAACCTTAAAAAGTAAAAATAAAGTTAAAAATATATTGGTATTGAAAATTGTAGTATCAAAGATATTTGTTATAGGGAATAATAACAGGGCGATAAAATATGTCGTGTAAAAAATATTTGGCAGTATACAAGCAATTGTATTTTCCTTCCTTTACTTTCACAAGCTACTAATAGTACTTTCATTATTTTTTCATTTCCAATTCTTCTTATGTGGGTGAGTCTCAATACTTGTCTAGTCAATAGCTTATATCTCACAGCTATTACAATACCATTAAGGATGCCCCTCTTCTGCACAATTTTTACCTTTCAACAAACTGATGTAACAACCATAGAAGATTTTCTTATGCTTTACTTTCCAACTCTAAGTGAATCCCCAACACTAGTTCCTTTCTATTTAGAAAAGCCATCAGTCAAAAATTATGTTCTACTGGTGGCAAAGCTAAACCAGCATCTGGGCAATAAAGAAATAACACGGGAGGCTTAGGAGGCAAGTTTCCCATTGTAAGTGCTTACAATGATGTAACACTTAAGAGAACATAAAGGAAATGAATAATTAGAACACAACCAAAAAGAAGTAGAAGACAGATGACAACTAATTAGGCAACTTCCTTCTGGTACTCCCTTCTTAAAGTTCAAAAATAAGACCAGTTGTAAATTCCTGGCTATAATCTTGGAATAGACAGGATGATACTCAATGCACAAGTGTAGTCAATAATAAAAGTATAATAAGTATTTCTTGAACCAGAAAGATTCAAGAAGAGAAAAGTCACCTGCAATTGATTTAATCTTGGTAACCATGGCACCTAAATCAAACAAGAATATGTGAAAATTTTAAATGTTACTATGATAGTTTCTATTTTATTGGCTATTTTCCTATCCGTGCTTTCATTTTTTTTTCCTAAAACACAGTAAAGGAATCACATAGAGGAATAAAATCACCCTCAAAATGCACAGACTCCCTGTTCTGCCTTCCAACCATGAGAAGACATATAAAAGATGAAATATAAACCAAGAAGGAACTTCTGAAAGTTCTGATAAACTCCAAAGGATTTTAAATTGAGGCACACTGTAGTAAACAATTTCACAGTCCCACATGTATTTAGATATGGAATATATAATCTTAAATATATATATATAATCTTAAAAATCATACACTAGTATTCAAATTTTTTCAATAAATACTTTAATCTTACCGAATTTAACATTTTGGCTGCCATTTCTGTCTTATGACATGAAACTAAATAAAATGGCACCAATTGTTTTCTTAATAAAGTTTTTTTAACTATCTCATTAATTAAGAAAACATTATTTCTATTATTAACTGTGAGCATGAAAGTAAATCTCAAAACATTTAAAAAGGTAAACTGCAGAAAATCAGAAACATGAATGAAAACTACTAATGTTCCCACCTTACAAATAGGATATGACACAGTACATACTTCTGAACAGGTCCAGTGTGTCTGACTTCTCGCCATTCTTCATCTGGATTAGATGTAATAGAAAGTGAGTAGCAACCACTACCTTGCTTCTGCAGGAAGGTGTAATTAGGCTTGGCTGTATCTGTATTTGAGGGCTGACAGAAAAGGACAAAGAAAAAGGTCTCCTTATAGATACATAAATACATATTAACTCTCAAAAGGACAAAGTCAACACCTAGACTTGTAAGAGAAAGTGTGACTAAAGGAAATCCATATCAAGTTATTTCTATACTTTTAGAATTTCTACAAAAATATAAACATCAAGATAATACTTTTGATCAAACGATGTTATACATACAATGGTCAAAGTTTCACTTGAAGTGTTACTTACAGATCAGTTTTATAATTAAAGGAGAATTTGAAAACTCTGTAGATCAAAATGAACAAAGGAGGTGATAGATAAATTGTAGAAAAAATAAAATTTAGGAAACTGAGTTTATAATATAAATTGATATTCTATTATTAAATGGAAAAGTAGGATATAAATTTGCACATACAATATAAGTACCATGCAAAATTTTTATAACATATACATAAAAATAGTGGTAAAGCCTTACGCTTTGTCTTCCAGTAATGTGGCTTTCTATAGGCCTTTTAAATAACAGATTAGCCCCAGACCAGCTCATTGCGTGTGTGTGCGAACACACCACCACAAACTTAATAAACACTTTTCTTTCTAGAGGTATTTTGCAAAGATACACAAGCCACATGTTATATTACCAACCTTCTAGTTAAAAAAAAAAAAAGGCAAACAACCCAGCATTTTCAAACTTACTATTAATTGTTTCAAGATAATTTTAGACTTATAGAAAAGTTGCAAAAAAAAACCTAGCCTCTCCCAGATTCCCATAATATAGTAAGGGTGGCACTATATTTTCTATTTTCGAGATTTAACACTCTAGCTTAGTTCCATTTAACAATGTAATTTACTTGAAAATTATTTCTCCTTTTCTTTGCTTCCCTCCCCTCCTACTAAATTTAATGACCCTGTTTTCTCAAGGCTGCATGCATACCTCATTAATCTGTTTAACCTCCAGAACACTGACTTGAAAGAAATTGTTTGAGCCCTTAGACATCTGCTACGCCAGCAACCAGACTGAGATTCACTCCTATAACAGGGTCCAAAATAACTTTATCTCAGAACAAAACAGACTCTGGGAAGCATTTTATTTTTTTTCAGATGTCAGCACCCAGCAATCACCTAACTCCCCCTTTCATCAGCACCCAGGAATCACCAGACTAACTCTTCCTTTCTTTTGTTCTGCTTCTTCCTACATGCCTATAAAATGTTCTGGCCATTCTCAGAAGGAGGAAGGTGGTCTCTGAGACAGCAATCCACCGCCTTCCCAGAATACTAGCATTGTGAATAAACCTACTTTCTTTCCACCAACCTTGTCTCTCAATCATGGGCTTATGAGCAGCAAGCAGCCGAACCTGAGTTCGGTAACAATATTAACAACTTATACAACCATAGTATAGTTATCAAATATAAGAAGTTAACCTTGGTATAATATTATAAACTAAACTACACATTTTATTCTGAGTTCATTAGTTTTTCCACTAATATATTTTTTCTGTTTCAAGATCCTATAATCAATCCCTCAGTCTTTCCTTGTCTTTGATAATCTCAATATTTTTAAAGAGCATTAGTCAGTTATTTTGTAACCAGGTTTGTCTGATTTTTCTCATGATTAGACTAAGGTTATGCACTATTGGGAAGAATACCACAGAAGTAATGTACCATTCTCAGTGCATGATGTGACAAGTACGTAATGTCAACATGTCTTATCAATGGTGATGTTACCTTTGATCATTTGGGTTAAGGTGATGTCTGCCAGGATTCTCTACTGTAAAGTTGCTATTTTTTGTAATTAATAAATATTTTGGGGAAGAGAATTTGAGATTATGCATATATCCTGTTTCTCCTTAAGTTTTCAACCATTAAATTTAGCATCTCTAGGTGGACCTTACCTGCAACAATCATAACTATGCTTTTTCTAATGATGGTTTTATATTTCTCTTTTTATATTTATTAATTGGAATACTTTTCTAAAAAAGAATAACCTTTATTCACTATTATTTATTTAATTATCCATTGATTAATTCAGTTATTTGTTTGTATCAATATAGATTTGTGGGTATTTATTTTATTCTTTGGTAATAATCACATGCTATCATTATTGATTTTGCTGATCCAACTGTTGTAACTCTAGCATTCGGAGTTCTTTCAGGTTACCTCCTGTGCCCTTTTGACAAAACACAGCATTTTGAAATCAATGTAATTTCAATGAAATAATTTTTACCAAACTTCCTCTCTCCTCCTCACCAATTATATTAATCATATGCTAACCTTAGATACTGGTTTCATCTTCATTTCTTCAGCAGCAGCAGCAGGGAAAGCACAAGTTGAAGCACAATAGTAATGAATAAAAGAACTTTCTTTTGAAGAGAGGTCCTGAAATAGAGGAAGTGCCTGAACCCAAGACAATGGATAAGAAAGCTCTAATTCTCCGTTGGTTGTACTTATTTCTGTCATGATGTCTTTTAATTTCAATTCTTCTCTTTGTGAAATAGGATTGTGTAGCTCAAGGAAAATGAATTCACTGGATTTTGCTATTTAAAAAAAAAAAAATTTTATCAATAATATTATTTTTCAAGGGTATTATAATAATTTGATTTTTAATAATAGTAAGGCTGGTATATAACCCAACAAAGTACTTTCTATGTTAGTTAATAACCCAGGTAAATTAAATCCCAAAATAGGCCATTAGTAACCCAGAACCAAAATTCCCAATTTTTGGACTCTTACTGCATTAGAATGAAAACTCCACAGTGGTACTGAACTCTGTATTTCCAGGATTTGGCATTTATTAGGTATTAGTAAACATTTGTCAATGAATGTACAAATAAATGAATGAATGATAACTAAGCAATTAATTATTTTTCTCTAGCCTCCTCCATATATCAAATCTATTAATTAAATAGCATTCCTTTCTTTAATAAATCATTTACTTTCATCATTTCAACAGTGGTCTCAAATGACATCCTCTCCAATAATGACTATAAATGGCTCGTTATATTTTTCCAACTTCTCTATGTAATCATGAATATTGCCAATTAATTTGGAAGTAATTAAGATAGCAAAATACCAATTTGAAAGGTATAAAGTTTAGTTCACTAGTTAACATCTTTTAATATGCATGGAAGTATGGGTCGGGGGGGAGATAGAAAGATCAAAAAGGTAAGAAAGAACTTTACTAATTTGATTTACCCAAGTCTAAACCAGACTCCTTTAGAGTTGGAAACTAAACAAAGTTGGGAAATACCTCAGGATGTGTGTGTGTGTGTGTGTGTGTGTGTGTGCATATAACACACACATATGTAAGTGTTATGGGAACATACAGAAAAGTAGTCAACCCAGTCTTAGAGAAAGAATATATAAGTAAACTGAGTTTCTCTTTTAGAAATTAAAGAAAATGTTGAAAGTAAAGACTTCTGTATTTTATTTAACGTTGTCACTGATTATCTCAGTCACAGATCATTATAAAGTAAGAACCAGAAACTCATAAGACACATAGCCAAGGATGGCAACTGACTAAAAGATACAGTATTCCTTTTATTTAAGAAGATAATTGCATTTGGTAAAGTATCAGGAGAAATTACATGAATAAATAATTTATCTAACATAATATTAAGGGATAAAATTTTTTAATTCAACAAACAATTTCAACTCAATGAAACTACACTGTTAAATTATTACATTCTACTAAATTATTTCATAAGAAAATTATATGACTTCTCAGGTTATATTGAAATTTAGATATCATTTTATACTCACATTGCTGGCTTAATATAGAGTTTTCTAATTGGGTCTCAATCTCCTGAAGATAATGTGAAGCGATCCAGAGGAAAAGGATAGCATGACTCCTTTTACTGTGATCTTCATCCTTACTTTTCCATAATCCAAATCTCTTTAAATGTGTGGTATCCACTAGCAATGAAACCTCATTCAGGGACACTAAAATAAATAAAACACAACAAATAAATTAATTCATTTGGAAAATAACACTTATACACTACATAACTCTACTATACTATGTTTTTCAAAAAGAATTATATGTCAAGTTTTCCAAAAACAGTATTTACAGTGCACTTCACTACACTTAGCTGAAATACCCCAAATAATATTATTAGAGTAAAAAAGGTCCTATTACAATTAGAAAGGGCCAAATAATTATTAAATAATAATTAAATGTAGCAATTTAGTCTCTCATATTATATGATTTCAGTTATATCCAGGAAAGGAAAATATGAAATTAAATTTCCATAGCATAAAAACCTTATCCAGAGAGATTTCCTACTAGGAATTCCAGTATCACTAGCAAAAGAGGGGAAAAAGAAGATCACCTTATCAATGCAGAAAACTCAGCATAGTTTAACCTAGAAAATTATGTATTTCTATCTTGGTCCACACTATTAACCAAGACTACAAATGCTACCATAAGCCACTTTATGCCTATTTTTCTTCTCCCAAAACATCTGCATTTCACTACACAGACTAGTCACTATCAAAAGATTGTCACCTGATCCTGAAGCTGAATAACAATGAATATCAACTATAATTTAATATATATATGGTCAAAGGATGTGGAGTACAGCAATAGGGAATAGTGTCAATGGAATTGTAACAGCTGCATACAATGTCAGAGGGGTAGCAGATTGGGGAAGGGGTCATCACTTTGTGAGGGGTGTAAATGTCTAACTATTACATTGTTTTGTACACCTGAAACTAATAAAAAAGAATTGTCAAGAATAATATGAGCTCCTGAATGGTCTAAGATGCTATTTCTTTTAAAATTCTTCTAGGTTTTATTTCTCAAAACTTCTAGGTAATCACTCTGAATTATCACTCTTTGTCCCTCAGAGAGAGCTAAAAAAATCTCCTGAGGACCTTTTTTTTTTCCAAAGAAACATAAAAATGGTATAAAGAAGTCCTGAGGGTCATCTGGTACAACTGTAAGAAAACAAGCAGCTGAACTAGGAACATAAATATCAGCTAAGGACAAATGTAAGGTGGGCCCCGATTTGAAACAAGTCTCTTAGTACTCCTCCCCCATTATCTCCTGGTGCCTTGCTACTCTACTCAAACTGTAGTCCTCAGCCTGCCATTGGCATCACTTAGGAGCCTGCTAGAAATGCAGAAAACCAGGCCCCACCCTAGATGTACTGAATCAGACCTTCAGTTCAACAAAAACCCCAGGTGACTCATATGAACATTCAAGTTTGAAAAACACTTTACAATAAGCATTCAAATATAGTAACTAGTTATCCTGATGTTCTCATACTACCAGCCATTCTCTTATTTTCACTTTTTCTTATAAATTAATCCATCTTAAACATTATTTCTTTCGTATTTCCTCCTTCTTTCCTTCCCTATTCCAATTCTCCATGTCTTTTTCTTGTTCCCTTTCTGTATTTCTTACTATTTATCCTCTGTGCCTGTTTATATGCATGCCAGCCTGCCTTCCACTCTTCCTCTCCTGTCCTATCCTATCCTATCGCCCCTCTTTCTTTTACTCTCTATTTATTGGCTCTTGTAATAGACTGTCTATCAATCACTCACCTATCTATGGCTCTAACCATTTATATTGTATATACCTACCTAACTACTTCCTATCTATCATCCATCCATCTTATACTTTACTGCAGTATTTTAATTGACTTCTTTGGGCCCCACTGCCCAAATTGTGCTGATTTTTTTATTAGCTCCTTTTCAAACCCTTCTCACATTTCTTTCTTTTGTATTTTACTCTTTCCTACAAACTCATTACTTTAAACTTCTCTTTCTTTCCTCCTACTGCTTCCCTTTTTATCTTGCCCCCTTCCTTTTTCCTTCATTTCTTATAGCCTTTTCCTATATCTTTTCTCAGTCCATTTCATTCCATCTTTTTCTTTCTTTCTCTATTCTTACCCTGCCTATATATCCTGCACGCCTGTCTGCCTTCCTTTCTTCTTTCTTCTTCTTTCCTTCCTTACATCATTCTTTACTCCCTCTCTTCCTTCATCCCTTTATCTCTCCCTTCCTCTTTCCCTCTTCCATTCCTTCTTCTCTCCCTTCCCTTCTATTCTTTTTTTTACTGGCTCCTGTTTTAAAACATTTTTCTTTTCATCTCTATCTCCTGTTCTAACTCTTTCTCTTTGCATCTATTTCCAAATTACAGTGGAAAGAAATCATAAGACAATGACAGCTTACCTTGAAATGGGATCTTAACATACTTTGGCGTGAACTAAAGGAAAATTACAAAAGCAAAAAATGAGTTACCACTCAAAATGTGTTATTATTCAAACTTTTCAAACCACAAGTACATACTCAAAATCTACACTAGAAGTGCTCATGCCTGTTTATCAATAAACTAAGAATATGTTTCACTATAAAGACTTGGTTTTATTGATGTTTAAGAATCCTGTGCAAATAATTTAATTCTCAATATGCTCATTTAGAAAAACATGTTAAGACTTTACTTAATATATTTTTCAAAAACTTTTTTTGAAATAAATCCCTCTCCACAAGCACTGAGTAAAAAAAAAAGTTTCTTGAATTTTTGAAGAAATAAAACAAAGTCCAGAAGAAACTGCCAAAAGGCTTCACAAAGTGTCATTGACTTTAGTAAATAAACTACAAAACAGGGTTTGATTCTTGGCTTTGTTGACATTCCCAGCATTCATCTGTCTTTGTTCCATGTTACAAATGCCCTTCTGACTGAGAAGTCAGCAAGGTTCTTGCTCTTTCTGCTCCTTCTGCCAGGACACTAATTTTCTCTAGGTCATTCTTTTATGTATCTGACCTCCTTAAGTGCTACTTTTGTAATAAACTCTCAAGAGTTGTGGAACACCTAAATCTTACATGTACCTTCTAAAATACGCTTGTGCTTTGACATTTGTTTTTTTATTAACAAAATTAATTCATGCTTATTTATTCTTTGGTTAGATTTCCCTTTTGATCAATACATTTATGAAACTGTTGATCAAATCAGGGGTACAGTCTGTGAATACAAACAAAAAACAAAATCAAATATGGTTTTGATACATGGGTACCCAAATCAACTGCCAACAGAGTTCCAAATAAACAGCAAACAAGGTTCGGTGAAACCACAGGTTTACTGTGATTCCATTTCTTTTGCCAATTTAAAAATTATATCATATTATAGTTTCACAAATATAAAAGTCATATTTCATAGAGTAAATTAGCCACAGAGAAAAATTCAAGCAAAATGGCACATGAGTTTTTAAAAGCTGAGTTTGGGGTTCAAATCCTGTCTCTATTATCTCTACCACTTCACAAATAGTGAGTAGATAAACTTAGGTAACTTGCTGAATTTCTCTCAGCTTTCGATAAGATGTTTAATCACAGGGAACTATTATCATTAGACACTGGTATCTGATTACGTTATCTAGTTTAATTTAGTCAAATCCACCTTATTATTCTGTCACTTTCATACAACTGCTATATATTTGGTGTATATTTTCCATATATATATCCATACAGATACATATCTATATATATGTATATATATATGTAAATATCCATATATATTTATTTCCATATCCATATATATATATTTGGTATATACTTTCCCTTGCCAAATTTTAACATGTTCCACTGGGTCTTTACTCTGATAAAATATATCTTAGCAAATAAAAATAACTAACTATAGAAAATGAATATGAGTGTTTGCTTTTGAAATTTTATACTCATTACTATGAAATTACAAACTAGTAGTGCATCTATACATCTTTGCCCTCTACTTTCTACATTATTCTTTCATTCGCCCACTGTAAGTATTTTTGTCCTATCAAACCTTCCCACTTGGCAAGGATCTGATACTCATTTATACCTTTGTATGATAACTAAACCAACATGTAACCTCTCCCAAAGGCAAAGCCCTAATCCCAGCTAAAATTTAATCCCCAGTTAAGAAAATAACAAAGATGTTTCTGTGGCAGGAAGGTTAACCAAGTTCTCTGAAATCATATCACCTCTATTTAAACTTAAGATTCATAAGAGCTATTTCTATAACTTCGAACGACAACTAATAGAGTTCTCTGAACATAGTATGTACTTAATAAACATTTTCCTAGTATCAACAAAGCTAAGATCTAAAGATGAAACGTTCACATATATTGTAGCATTCTTTACACTAAAAAAGTAACAATAAATATCCAACTATAAAACAATGGCTCTAACTTATATCATAGTTTACCACTATAGGTATTTTTCTAGCTCAGCTAAATTGTAATTATCATGATAATGAGAACAATATCTCCCAGTGCCTACAGCAGTGCATAGCAGACACTCACTAAGCATTAAGAAAATGATTAAATTTAATTCTCATATATATATTTACCCTCCAAAAGAAGTTCTTTAATTTCTAAGTTACAGAACATCATGAGCTTTGTCTGAAAAAAAACATAAACTAAAAGTTTTTTGAAAAATTTGAAAGTCTTAAGACTTATTTTTAACTATTTTTGTCATTTCTAAAATTGCTTATGCTCTCCATCAAAATATAATTACTTTAACTTTTGCAGAATTCCTCGCATGCATATATTTTACCTGCATATATTTGCTTTGATTTACTAAACCACTTTCTTATAATTAGACATTTAAGTTTTTTACTTTAATTATAAGTGTTCCAAAAAACATGTGACAAATTTTTAAGACCCACTTTATGACATTTATTGACTATTTGCTATCCCCTACTTTTTGTAATAGCAAAATACTGGGAGAACTGAAATGTCCAACAGTCTGGAATTAAGGAGAACCCAAGTATGCCAAAACAGGTACATGAGTTAAATTAATTTAATATAATCACGGTGAGTTACAAAACAGTATGTCATACCCTTTTGTTTTAAATATATATATAGTATGAAAAATATAGAATGAAATACATTGTAGAATTAGTGGCAGTTGTCTCTGGATAAGTAAGATTATAGGTGTTCTTTTAATTATTCCTTTACTCATTTCTAGTTTTTTGTTTGGTTTGTTTTTTGCCCATAACAAGTCCACCTAACTATGTAATAACATAATTAATACATTAACTAATGAAAATACATGGTTGAATAATTACTTTGGATTTTCCTCCCCAGCCAATCAATTATTGTCACATATTTAATTACCCAATTTTTTGCCATTAGAAAGAGTTCAACAACAAAAAAATGGTCAAACTGGAAGTTAAAATAAAAAAAGCAAAAAAGGAGGGGAAATTGTGAAAAGTGAATAAAATTCCTTTAAAAAAAACTGTAAAATCACCTCAAGCATGCCAAAATCATTAATATCTGAAAACTAGTGACCAGGGAATATTAATTTTAAACCGAATGGCTCTTGTGCTTTCAATCAAAGCAGTTTTAACTATATCAAAAGCTACCATTATTTGTGGTTCCCAGAATTTGTTGGATTTGTACATAATGTTTACTTTTTTGGGCTCAGGACTTCCTTCATGGACAGTCACCAAGTAAACATCTACTTTATATCTTAAATCATGTACTATCTTCTCTGTGAAGTCCTTCTTGATTCTTCCAAACAGATATAAGTAGTCATTCCTATATGCACCTTTCTTGTACATATTTCTATTGTACATTTTACCATAATGTAAAGTAAATATCTATTTACATGTCTGTCTCTTCCATTATACTACCAGTTCCTTGAAAGCAGAGACCATGTCTTACCATTTTTATACTCCCTGTCTTATTCCTAACACATTAATAAAACTTTTAGGAAAATACCTGAGTATTCAATTTAGCTAAAGTTTATGGGGCCTATTTAGGTTTGAGCCATTTATGGAAGGATAAAAGGGAATAAAAGCATGGCTCTTCACCACAAGATGCTTAAAGATTAATGGAGAAGTTCAGGCAAAACTATAAACCACTATATAAATTTTACAACAGATGTTCAAAGTCCTGTGTGTACACAGTAAAGGGAGAAGTTAATTCTGGCTAGGAAGGAGAAATCAGGAAAGGTTTCCTGAAAGAGGAAGTATTTCAGATAAGTCTTCAGATGATTAGGAGTTCAGCAGGCAGAAATGCTGAAAAATTATAGAGAACTGAGTAAAATCCAGTCTGGCTTTCATATACAATATATGAGGAGGAATACTGAAAAAAAGTGGAAAAACAGGAAGAGGAACTATTCCTGGAGATCCTTAAATAACAAGCTTAGGAATTTGGAGAATTCAGTTTATAACAATTTAAACCAGCAAAATGAGACTTTTTATTTGTGCTCCCAACTATAGTTGAATAAAATTATAAAATTATACTTTAGTTTTAGATCCCAACGTCAATACATACTACGCATAATTTTTTTCATACATGATTTTCATTAGAGTAGTCAGATCAAAGATATGGTTTTAGAAATCCCTTCCCAATTAAAGACATGTTTCAAAGTATGTATAATGACATTCAAAGTGTCCCATATAAAATTATTCTCAATTCTATTTTCATTTGCACTAAAAAAAGAAGACAATCTGAGAATACCTTATCCAAGATCCAAAACTTATAAAAAAATTAAATATACTTACTGTTACACAACCTTTAGAAGCCCCTTTTATTTTGCCAATATAAACAGAAGTAAATATAAAATCCAGTTGTAGATCCATCTCATTACTAGGTGTAATACAGGAAATGTTTTCCATGACAGGATTACATGGACATAATTCAGATGAAGCCTAACAAGGAATAAATTATAAAATGCATATAACCCTAAGTATTATATAAATGCTGACCATGATTTTCAAAGTCAAATACTTCTTTAAATCATTATTAGTGAATGAAATTGAAGGATTTTATACTGTTCTTACTGTGAAGAAGTAATTATTACCTAGATTATTTTTTCTTAAAAAGCATTTGATTGGGGCGGCCCGTTGGCTCAGTTGGTTAGAGCACGAACTCTTAACAGCAGGTTTGCCAGTTTGATTCCCACGTGAGCCAGTGAGCTGCACCCTCCACAACTAGATTGAAGATAACTAGCTGCCACTGAGCTTCGGGAGGGGTGGCTGGATGGCTCAGTTAGTTAGAGTGTGAGCTCTCAACAACAAGGTTGCCGGTTCAATTCCCCCATGGGATGGTGGGCTGCGCCTCGTGCAACTAAAGATTGAAAGCGGCGACTGGACTTAGAGCTGAGCTGCGCCCTCCACAACTAGATTGAAGAACGACTTAGAGCTAATGGGCCCTGGAGAAACACACTGTTCTCCAATATTCCCCAATAAAAAAAAATTTTTTTTTAACCGAGTCACAGAGCCAGATTAAATGTTAATTTAAAACAAAGAATAAAAAAAAAAAAATCTATGATTTACCTTGAGAAAATTATTCTAAATAATCAATGATCATTTCTTAAAAATAAAACAATCAGAGGCTGGTAATATGAATGAATACTGACAATAAATTATTTGAACCTTACTTTAAAGCTATACTCTTCAAAGTACTATGTCAAAAACACAATTGGGGGACATTAAACCAACAGAGGCTTCCATTTATTATTTTCTACAAGAAGGGAGAGACAAAAGACTTAACAAACTGATAGGTATGTGACATTATTCTAAATCCCCCACATGATTTCATTTGCTACTCGAAATAATCTTGTGAGATAGGTATCATTATCTTTATTAAGGAAGTTAAGTGACTTGTCCAAATGGCAGAGCCAGGATTTGAACACAGGTCTGCGTATCTTCAGAAGCCATGCTCTTTCCTCTATAGTATGCTGCCTTAATAGCAAGCAAGGAAAAGGAGTAATTCCAAGCAGCTACAGTACTGCAAGACCAGACACACAAATATTGGAAACTGTTTAATTCTAGAAAAAGTTTTGATAAAGTAACTAAATGTCTAATGTGAACCATTAAAAAAAGAAAAAATATTCAATAGAATATTTAGACTGAAGAAATATAAATGACGAGAAAAAAATGGTACAATGTTTTTAATTCAAAATAAAGACAATTGTTATAATATATTTCTCTGAAATTAATATGAAAGTTGTCTCAAAATTCAAACTAAGAAAAATTGTAATTTTTGTTACAATATGCTCCTTGATGAAATAAGAAGTAATCATTAGCTAACAGTGAGTATTTCACTATTTATCTGTGAGAAGGCAGAAATATATTACCTGTACTGACTGGCATGTAATCAATGGTAATTCCGACAATGCTGATTTAGAAGTACTCTCATTTTCATTAGTGATGGCATGGTCCTGCGTAGGTTGTAATTTAAGAATCTCTGAACTTTTATGTTCAATGGGTCCTTCTTCATCACTGGAAACAACAACTAAAAAGGAAAAAAAAGTGTGTTTTTAAATATTACAATAATCATATCTCAAACAAAGAACTTTCTAATTCATGTGATGTATCTTTAATAATCCCAGTAAATTTAATCATCTACCTTTATTCAGTTTAGAAACTGGTCTATCATTCAATACCTAATTTATACTACTTATATACAATGTTTCCATATCAGTGCTATTGTTTAGCAGTTACCTGAAGGTTGAAGGATGAAGACATTTAAAAAATAAATAAGACCAAGGTAAGAATTTAGAAACAAGTCCTAGTTCTAATAATGTATTGTGCCATCACTCTGAATTGTAATTTAAATCCTGTTACATTAGTTGCTTAGGGAAATGGAGGGCTACGGGGAACACGTGGGAGATTATTTATTGTATATCTTTTAGAACTTTTTATGTACAGTGTGACCACATCAAATACTTGAAAATTAATTAAATAAAAATTAATGACAATAATAGCACTTAAAATCTCTGCACTTCAGCTTCATCAACCAAATGACAATAATAATGGTCCTTACAGAATCTTTTACAATCTACTGATGAGATAAAATTAAGAGCCTTTCCGATCCTCCTGTTACTTACTTGGTTCAGCTGAGATAAGTGATTGGTTCCCTTCACTGTGTTCACTTAAAACTGGTTTTTCTATTGCATTCAACTCACTCTCATCTTTTTCAACCAAGGTAGAATTCCCCGCAGTATCAGTGGAAATAGAGCTCTCAAAAGTTTCAGTGATTGAACAGTCAGGGATGCTTTTGAGAGCAGCACTCAAAGCGACCTCTTTACTATTAAGTGAGGATAGCTTAGTAAAATCACTTTCTACAGGTTCAGGTGTAATTTCTTCAAGCAGTTTTGGGTCTTGATAATGGTTTTCACTTGACTTTTCAAACTCAGTGGATAGTGTTGAGTCATTTTCTTGTTCTTTCTGAACATAAATAAATGCATACAAAAAATTAACATTTTTCAAATTTGGCAACATAAAAAACTTTTTTTAAGTTTAAATTCCTAAAGAAGAATATAAAAGTAAAAACAGTATATCATTTCTATAACTACAGGGACAGAAAACTACACAATGATGCTACACTACTCTTGCCAGTGTCTCCCAAGTATAAAGATACAGAGTTCGGTCTGTCCAATCTGATGCCTAAACATTTTTAAAAGTATGGGATGGTGAGACTCCCGTATTTACAAGTGCTTCAGATAGTCTCCCATGATCTAAGTCAACCTTAGAATGAGAAGAAGACTTTTTACAGTTTTATTTTGCAAAAGTAATGAGGACATGACATCAAGTGACTAGTAATGAGAGCAAAAAATTTAAAACCTAACAGGATAACAATACGAAAAATTATGAAAATTAATCATTGCCTTCAAATCTCTAGTGCTGCATAAATCTAAATCATGTGTGTAAGTCAAAGGCCTGCAAAGTCCTGAAATGCATTGTGAATCAAAGGAATCAAAAACCTGTCTTCTTATTGTTTTGTTAACCATATATGAAGTCTTTGAAAATAGGTAATGTAAAAAAAAAAAGAAATATGTAATGTATGTATTAAGTATGATAATTCTTTACTTGCAACAAATTCCCTAAACTCTAGATAAAGAGAAGCTTAAAGAAGTTGGTAAGTAAATAACTACTGATAAAAGAAATCTGGTAATAATTTTACAAGCAAGTGAAAAAGCAATTAGCTAAACAGTACAAATAGTATTTGGTTAATGAAAGGGAAAGTAAAACAAGTCTGAATGATATACACCAAACTTCTGAGTAAGGAGTGGTATAAGAGGAGGAGAAATTTTAACTTTTTACTCATTCATAATATTTAAATTTGTTCCAATAACTGTATTACTGCAAAAATAAAGTTTCCTTTAAATTATTTTTAAAAAATCAAACAAAGAATCAAAAAAGGAGACAAAGAAAAGAAAGAAATCTGAAGACAAAAGCAAAAAGCTAGAAAAACATTTGGCCACAGTCAATTCATTTTTACCATAGCACAAATTATTTCACATGACATCTAAATACCTCTACTTACTGTCTGTTCTGCTGGCTTATATAAAGAAGTACAATTATGAGAATCACGTAAATTACTTCTAAGCCTTTTCTTTCTCTTCCTGGAAATCAGAGTGGGTTCCATTTTTGAATCAGAATATGTATCATCCTTGTTTCTGCTCCCCTCTTCAAGATCATCACAACCTCTGCTTCCACTACTGAGCTCTTAAAAAACAAGAGACATAAATATAACCAAAAAATACAGGAAGAATCCCTTTTAGAAGAGTTCTTTGAAACATCATCAAATATACCACTTCCAAAACTAATGTTAAAAAAGAAGTCCACTGTTAAATTCTCACATGACATGACATGGATGAATATGAAGAGATAACCTATTTTAAACTACACACAAAGTGAATGTTCATTGTACAATAAATATGAGGAAAATATATTTAAAAGAAGTATTCTTTAGTAACCAAAGCAAAGCAATCAAATCATGTTTTACCATTTACTATAACTTCAACTGTAATACAAAAAAAAAAAGTGGGGGGGTGGGTCTTAATAAAATTCGGAAAAAAACATGGAAAATTCATGTTTTAATATTTTTTGATAATTCATTGTGATCTTAGAATTTGTTGTCTTTTTAAAACGTAAGTTGTACGCATATTTTTTAAGTGAAAACGGACAATAACTTAAAAGAGCAGAGCATTGATCACTGCTCTTTTAAAAGGAGCCAAAATACCTTTCCTGAGCATCTGACTATGAAATCCATGGCAATTACTACTAAAAATGCTTAATATTTCGTTTATCAAATATATGTACTATACAAAAATACCTTCCAATAGGTTCTACCTGAAAATTATCATGAATCATTTTGCTTTCTGAAGCTACATCACACAAATACAAATTCAAAAGTTATGCACAGCAAGTCCCAAAGCATATTCCCTGAATCCATAACTTATTATTCATGCAACACTGACTAGCCTGGCCTCTCTATTCACTCAAAGTTCTTTCAACACTCTTCAAACTATTCTTGCTCTTACTCTAGCTTCATAGACACCTAATGACTAACATTCATAATATCTCTTTGTTGTTGTTTAAAAGGCAGGCATTGGGATAGGATTGAAGGCAAAAACTTTAAGAGTCAACAATCTTCCAATTTACTTTCTCGCCCATGAAAATAAAATCCCCCAATCATCAACAGAGTATTTTGAAAAGCACAATAAATTTTATTTGTAATTTTGTAAACTGCAAAGGTAGTCAAATACAATTTCTATACATAAAAACTGTATCAAATTAAAATTTCAAATATAAATACTATATAAAAAAGACTGATGAAAGGAAAGTGGCTTGAGAAAAACTATTATATAGGAACTTTTCTTTAAACAGTTCACCATTTGCACTTCAGCCAAGACTATTTCATGGAAAACAGGAATAAATTTATTAGATAGAGCTAAACATTGTAAAAATATGATTCCACCTGCATATTATGTACAATTTAACTTGCAAATATTACTAGTGAACGAAATCAGAGATGAAAAAATCCTATAAACAAAAAATATTAAATATTTCCAATGTATTATTTTTATAAAAGCAAATTCCACAATGCAAATGTAATGTACTACAAAATGGTATACCTGGGGATTAAGAATTTCCATTAATTTATGGCCTATGTTAAACAACTGGAATTAAACACAATTATCAATAGGATGAAAACATAATGAGTTTTAATACCTAATTTCCAAAACCTTCAGGGATACTAAGAAAATATAAAGCATTTCTATTGTTACGTACTTTTTTCCATGTTGTGTATCTAAAATTCCACTGTGACTTTGTAGTAATACTGAAGGGCACAAATCAGAAAGATTTTTATTCAATTATTGCTACTCTATCTAGAAAAGCAGTGGAGTGTGAGAGCTTAACAGTGCCTTGACAGTATTTGAATTGAGCTCACTTATACAAGTACTTATATTTTTACTTGATAAGTAATGGTAATTGCTTCTGGGGAAAGCACAATTCATAAGAAATGTCTTTCATTATATGCAGACAGTACTTAGTGACTAATTGAAAGGTTATGACTACAGAGTCACAATGTTTTCTCTAAAAATTACCCTCTTAGGAGTTGCAGCTGGTTTCTTGTATACATCGAAGTTATTAGTCTAGTTTCCTTATAAGTTTTCCTCTTGTATGGAAAAGGCTACTAAAAATGTGTAGATTGCTGTGTTTCAAAGGAAGTACAAAATTTTGCATAGTGTCATTAAAGGACCATCTTTTCTTGTGAATAATTTATAAAATCATTCAGAAAACAAAATACCTCACTCGTTTGAAGCTATCAATAATCCAAGATACCCCTGAAGATGTTAGTTTCCCATCTGACTAATGTAGTAAATTGTTCTGGTGCAAATTTTTGTAAATTATTTAAAAATCTTAAAAGAGAAACAAAAAAAAGAGTAAAGAAGTCAGATGACCCGACATGCCAGGAAGCCTACAAAGAATTTTCAGTAGTCTGGGATGTATTTACCTTTAAAAATGCTAATAATGGCTTGTATTGGCATCCTCCTAGAGTTGAGAGAAATTCTAATGAATAAAGAATGTAGTTCATAGTAGGAGGATAGCCACTAGGAAGCTAATAATAATCATCGAGTTAGCAGTAATACAACTCCCAAACATATCTATGGAAACACTTAGAAATAGCTAAACTAACATTATACCTTTATAGATATATGCCCAGCCCCAACAATAACAACAACAAAAATCCAAATTTACTTCTGAATTTAGTATATCAATCAAGAAATAAATATTACAACATACAAATAGTAAATTTAGCAATTTTCTTTGTGTTGCTAAATAATCTCCCTTTATTTTCACATATCCTTGAAATGTAAAATTAGTTATTTACAATTTTAAAATTATTATAAAAGCAATACACAAAAATTCAAACGACAAGTTTTCTAAGGTTAACAAACCTTTAGGTTGAGCATCAGACACTATAAGAGAAATGACATCATCATCTCTTCTCTTTTCTTTGGTATGTGCAGCCTGTTTTGCATAATTATTATCTACTGTCTTATTTCGTTGTGAAACCCTGCAAAAAAAAAATAGTATTATACTCAATTCTTCTAAACCCAAATGAATTTTGAAGCCAGCTGGCATATATTCAAGATAAAAATCAGTAAATTACAAACACAATCCCACATAGAAGAGTATATGATCTAAACAGTAAAAAAATAATAAACTAAGATTTGAGAAATAAGCTCTCATTCCTGTTCTACCTTTAAATTCTCCATTTTCTTTTGGGATATGGGGTAGATACCCACACCGCAGAATTCTGCACGTGAAAAATGAGCAAAAGAATAATACACGTATAAAATACATCAGAGGTCTGAAAAGTAAACAACCTCACTTTACACCTCAAGAACTTAGAAAAAGAACAACTGAAGCAGGAGAAAGAAAACAACAAAGATCAGAGCAGAAATAAATAAAATAGAGACCAGAGAAACATAAAAGATCAACAAAACTAAGAACTACTTTTTTTAAAAAGACAAACAAAACTGACAAACCTTTAACCAGACAAACTAAGAGAAAGAAAAGACTCATAAATGTAAACAGAAATCAAAGAGGAGACACCAAAACTCATACCACAAAAATATACAGGATAATCAACAGATTACTATGAACAATTATATGCCAAAAAATTGAAATACCTAAAAGAAATGGATAAATAACTAGAAACATACAACCTACTAAGACTAAAAAGAAAATATAAAGTGACCAATAACGAGTAAGGAGACTGAATTAGAATCAAGCCTCCCAGTAAAGAAAAGCCCAGGACCAGATGATTTCATTGATAATTCTACCAAACAATTTTTAAAAAATTAATGTGAATCCTTCCCAAACTCTTCCCAAAAATTGAAAAGAAAGGAATATTCCTAAACTCATTTTAGGAGGTCATCATTATCCTGATACCAAAGCCAGGTAAGGACACTACAGAAAACGAAAACTAGAGACCACTATCCCTAAAGACTATAGATGCAAAAATCCTCAACAAAATATTAGGAACCCAAATTCAACAGTACCTTAAAGATAGGCTACTACACCATGATCGAAATGGATTTATTCCAGGGGTGTAAGTATGTCTCAACATCCACAAATAAATGTGATACAACACATTAATAGAATGAAAGATAAAAGGTACATGATTACTAAATAGATATAGAAAAAGTATTTCATGAAATTCAACATCCTTTCATGATAAAACCCTCAAGAAATTGGATATAGAAGGAAAGTACCTCAACATAGCAAAGGCCAATACAACAAACCCCCACGTAACATACTCAACAGTAAAGATTTAAAAGTTTTTCCTCTGAGATGAGGACCAAGACAATGGTGCCCATTCTCACCACACTTATTCAACAAAATTCTGGAAATCCTAAACAAAGCAATTAAGGAAGACAAAGAAATAAAAGGCATGTAAATCTGAAAAGAAGTAAAACTGTCATTATTTGCAGATAATATGATCTTACATGTAGAAAACCCTAAAGAATCTACCAAAAAACTGTTAGAACTAATCAACAAAGTCAGTGAAGTTGCACGATATAAAAATCAATGAACAAAAATCAGTAGCATTTCTATACGCTATGAGCAAAATATCACAAAGAGAAATTAAGAAAACAATTGCATTCACAATTGCATCAAAAGGAATAAAATACCTAAGAATAAATATAACCAAGATGGATAAAGACCCGTACACTGAAAACTGTAAGACGGTCGATGAAATTGAAGACAACGCAAATATGCATAAATGGAAAGAAATTCTGTACTCATGGATTAGAAGATTTAATATTGTTAAAATGTCCAAAGCAACCTACAGACTCAATACAATCCAATCGACATTCCAATGGCCTTTTTCATAAAAACAAAACAATCTTAGTATTTCTATGGAACGGAACCACAAAAGACCCCCAAAATAGCCAAAGCATCTTGTGAAAGAACAAAGCTGAAGGAATCACACGTCCTGATTTCAAACCATATTATAAAGCTATAGGAATCAAAACAGTATGGCATTGGTAGAAAAACAGACACAGATCAATTCAGAATAGAGTCAAAAATAAGTCCACACATGTATAGTCAATTAACTTATGATAAAGGAACAAAGAACATACAATGGTGAAATAAATGTTGGGAAAGCTGGACAAAAGAATAAAGTGAACTAATATCTCACATTATACATGAAAATCAACTCAAAATGGATTAAAGAATTGAACATAAGACCTGAAACCATAAAACTCCTGGAAGAAAACATGGGGGTAAGCTCCGTGACATTGGTCTTAGCAATGATTTGTGGGCTTAACAACAAAGCAAAGGCAACAAAAGCAATGTAAACAATATATCACACTAAAAAGCTTCCCTTCAGAAAAAGATACTATCTCCAAGATGAAAAGGGAACCTAGGGAATGGGAGAAATACCTGCAAATCATACCCATACATCCAAAAAGGGGTTAAAATGCAAAATACATTAAAAAAAAAAAACCTCATACAACTCAATAAAACTCAATAGCAGAAAAAAACTTTTTTTCAATGGGCAGAACTGAGTAATTATTATTCCAAAGACATACACATGGCCAACAGGTACATATAATGGAGCTCAACATCAGCAATTATCATGGAAATGCAAATCAAAACCACACTGAGGTATCACTTCACACCTGTTAGAATGGCTATTGTCAAAAAAAGAAATAAAAGTGTTAGAAAAGATGTCCTTGCGCGATGTTGGTGGAATTAGTAAATTGGTGCATCCACTATGGAAAGTAGTATGGAAGTTCCTCAAAAAATTAAAAATAGGGGTTGCTGGTTGGCTCAGTTGGTTAGAGAGTGCGCTCTTAGCAATAAGGTTGCCGGTTTGATTCCCACATGGGCCAGTGAGCCGCCGCGCCCTCCACAACTAGATTGAAGACAACCACTTCAGCTGAGCTTCCACTGAGTTGCCGGTGGACAGCTGGATAGCTCATTTGCTTAGAGCTCAAGTTCTCAACAAGGTTGCCAGTTCAATCCCCACATGGGACGGTGGGCTGTGCCCCCCCCAACAACTAGCTTGAAAACGGCAACTGGACTTGGAGCTGAGCTGCGCCCTCCACAGCTACCCTGAAGGACAATGACTTGACTTGGAGCTGATGCACCCTGGAGAAACACTCTGTTTCCCAATTTTAAAAAAATTAAAAAAAAAAATGCCAAGTCATTCAGCAATTCATGTACTGGGTATTTAGCACCCCCATGTTCACTGTAGCATTATTTACAATAGCCACCATATAGAAACAACCTAAGTGTCTATAATAAGAAGAATGAATAAAGAAAATGTGATACAAACACACACACACACAAATATTATTCAGTGATAAAAAAAGAAAGAAACCCTGCTGTTTGTGATAAGATGGATGGACCTTAAGGCATTATGCTAAGTGAAATATGTCAGACAAAGACAAATACTGTACATCTCACTTCCTCTCTTATATGTAGTATCTTAAAAAACAAAGAAACAAACAAACAAAACCTCGATGTAGACAACAGATTGGTGGTTGCCAGAGCTGGAGGGAGGTGACAGCTGGAGGGAGGCTGCCAGGAGGGTAGGTGGCAACGCTCTCCCTATAGTAAAATGGTAAAGTTTCCATTATAAGTGGTGTATTGTATATTTGAAAGTTACTAAGACAGCTCTTATTATAAAAGTTCTCATCACAAGAAAAAAAATTGCAACTGTGTGGGGTGATGGATGTTAACTAAACTTACTGTGTTAATCATTTCCCAATTCAAACATATAGTAAATCATTATATTGTATACCTAAGGCTAATACAATATTATCTGTCAGTAACCTATCAAAAAAATGCACTAGTTAATTTTCAAAAATAAATTGATACAAAAAATTGGGAAATCGATATGGTTAATATTTCAATAGCCAAAGAATGAGTTAAAGCCTTACACACAATATTCTCATCCATGATAATTATTATTAATGAAACAACTCATTATGGTATTATTTAAGTGAATAAAAATTTTGAAATAAGCAACTATGAAGTTATTAAACTACAGCATTCCCTTGTAATAGAATACATAAAGTAATTACCACATTTCCAAAACTATTTAACAATCACATACCAAAAATAAATCAAGGATCTCTGTACAGTAAAATATAAAACTCATATCAAGTGACCTTAGGAAGATTGTGGAGTAGGAAGCACCTACCATCTACTCACCTAGACAACAACTGCACTGGCAGAATCTGTCTGATGTAACTATTTTGGAATTCTGCTGTCTATTAAAGGCTTGCAACTTCCAGTCAAAAAATTCAACAAGAATTAGAGTTAATTTTGGTCAATTTCACCTTTTTGGGTGGTAGCAGGTAACCAACCATCCCCTACCCACAGCCCTGAGGCAAGCACCTATGCCCAAGTTCCTAAGAGTTCCTAAAACTGTTCGCATGGGCTTGCAAAAACCAAGGTGAGCAGTCTTGACAAGGTCATCCAAATACTGGGAATCTGTATTCTGATAACTGCTTGTTGTTTTTAATCATGGATGAGCAGACATTAAGAAGGCATCCATTTTTGCAACCCTCACCCTATCCAACTAAAATGACTTCCATAAGATTTAAAGGACTAGCACCCATGCCCTCCCCCTCTATTCCGCCCTGCCCCCCCGCCCTCATTTTTCTTGTTTTCTCTTTTGGAAACCAAACACTTAATGACTAAGATGTTAAAAAGTAATCACATACATGAGGGTATTCAGAAAGTCACAGACATAACCAAAGAAAGACGCAGACTTAGAAAAGACCTAACATGTTATGTTTATACATCAGACTGATCCCTGCAAAAAAGACATGTTACAATAACAAAATAAAAATTAAAAAAACACCAGCAAACCCTGGTGAAGGCGGAAAATCTGATTTCCAGACTTACCGTATTATAAGATTCAAATGTCAAGTGTTCAACAAAAAAATCACAAGTCATACAAAGAAACAAAAAAGTATGGCCAATTTGAAGGAAAAATATAGATCAACAGTACCTGTCCCTGAAAAAATCCAGATGACAGGCTCAACAGACAAAGACATTAAAATGACTGTCTTAAAGCGCCTCAGAAAGCTAAAATTAATCTTGAACAAAGTCAAGGAAGTGACTTATGACAAAATGAAAATATTCATAAAAAGTCAAAATATACACACGAGCTCGGACAATCAAGTTGACAAAGACATCCTAGAAAAAAAGCTACATACCTCATTGCTGAATATCACATGGTCACCCTCGAAGTACTCCCCTTGGGAAGCTATGCAACGATGCTAGCGCCTAGTCCACCCTTCAAAGCAATTTTGGAACTCTTTTTCTAGAATGGCCATCAGAGCTGTCATCGTATTACCCTTGACGTCCTGAATGTCATCAAAATGTCTTCCTTTCAATATTTCCTTTATCTTTGGGTAAAGAAAGAAGTCATTGGGGGCCAGATCAAGTGAGTAGGGAGGGTGGTCCAAATTATTTGCTTACTGTCTAAAAACGCCCTCACAGATAGCGCCGTGTGAGCTGGTGCATTGTCGTGATGCAAGAGCCATGAACTGTTGGCAAAAAATTCAGGTCGTCTAACTTTTTCACACAGCCTTTTCAGCACCTCCAAATAGTAAACTTGGTTAACTGTTTGTCCAGCTGGTACAAATTCATAATGAATAATCCTCTAATGTCAAAAAAGCTTAGCAGCATCATTGCAACAAATTCACAAACTTAATTGTCAGACCTCGTATGAACCAAAAGGAAAATTATGGAGCTAAAAGATACACTAACTAAAATGCAAAATTTCATTAAAGAGATTCAAAAGCAGATTTGAGCAGACAGAAGAAATAACTGGTGAACCTTAAGATATGATCATGGAAATTATCAAATCTAGGAACAGAAAAAAGAAAATTTTAAGAAAAGTAAATAGAGCCTAAGGAACATGTGGTACATCAACAAATGGATCAATATATGCATTATTGGAGTCTCAGAAGGAGAAGAAAAAGGGCAGAGAGATTATTTGAATAAATAATCACCAACAAAATTCCAAATTTGATGAAAGACATGAATATAAACATCCAAGAATCAGTGTCATACAGTTCTGGTCGCTGGTAGTGGCCCTCGCAGGTTGAATTAAAGAAAATACTTTATAAGAAGATGGCCACTGCACAACTGAAGAGAACTTCTGTGAGTGCATTGATATTTCCCAGTAAGGTATCAACTGAGCTTGGTGTTAGTGAAGAGGCTCCTAGCAGTTTCAGTATCCTGCATCACGTATTTGAGAGGAATTTTTCCAGAATGTGCTTATGGAACAAGATAGGTAGATGATCTTTTTTCAAAATTCTGAGAGAAGATAAACATTGTCCAGGATCTACACAGTTAGTGAAGTGGATGCTAGGATGCTATCAAGCTTTACAGAAAAAACATCTAAGGATGGTTGTGCTAGTTGTATACACCAATCCAGAAGACCCTCACACAATTTCAGAACATTACCAATTTAAATTCAAGTATACCAATAATGGACCAATCATGGACTTCTTAAGTAAAAACCAAAGCAGTGAATCACGTGTGTCATCTGCTGACACGAAGAAAGCAAGTATTCTCCTCATTCGCAAGAATTATGTTGTAATACAAAATCTAGGACCTTTACCTAATGATGTTTGTTTGACCATGAAACTTTTTTACTACGATGAAGTCACACCTGCAGATTACCAGCCTCCTGGTTTTAAGGATGGTGATTGTGGAGAGATATTTGATGGGGAGCCTATGTACTTAAATGTGGGAGAAGTTCCAACTCCTTTTCACACCATCAAAGTGACTACTGAGAAGAATGAATGGAAAATATTTATTCACCTGTATTATCACCAAAACAATTAAAAACACCACTTCAGAAAATTCTCATGGACAAAGATGATGTAGAATATGACCAAGAGCATTATATAAGTGATTATTTTGACATTGAAACTAAAATGGAAGAGCAGAAAAAAAATTCTGGATCTTCTGAACTTGAAGAACTAAATTTAGTTTGTGAGGAAGATGAGACTATGAGGTGTAAAGAAAGTCCAGATCTTTCAATTTCTCATTCTCAGGTTGAGCACTTAGTCAATAAAACACTTGAACTTGATGTGTATAAAGTAAATAAAACTTCTGAACTTGATGTGTCTGAAAGCAAAACAAGAAGTGGAAAAATCTTTCAGAATAAAATGGCTAATGGAAATCAATCAGTAAAACCTTCTAAAGACAAGAAAAAGAGACGTGAACTCAAATCTGGGAAAAGTCTGTCATCACTTTAATTCTCCTAGTCAATGCCAAAAATAAAAAGTTTAGTGAACCAAAGGACCATACACGAAAATTATTTTTCTTCTTCATGTTTGCACAGTTCATTACAATATTTAAAGGAAACTATATTACTATTTTAAGGTGTGTTTGCCCTATCTCTGAAAACTTAGATGTAGTCTTATGCAGTTCGTGAACTGAAATTGAATTCTTAGCTGACTTACCACATTGTGATCCTGAATGTTATCTGAGACAAATCCAAGAGAATTTTTGAATAAAATAAAAAACATCAGTGTCATAATTATCTACTCAATATTGATCTAGCTTCCATTTTGGTGGATACTTCCTTTAAAAAATATATTAATTTTTAAGGCCTCCTAAAGCCATTTTGAAACAAATAATATTTATTTTGGTGTTAAATTTTGGAAGGAATTCACTTTTTACTTATGTTAAAACTATGCCATTTAACTGTGTTTGCAATTGTTATTAAAACAATCTTCTTCAGTACTTTGATACAGTGTATTAACAATATGCAGTGTACAATTAAACATATGTGCTTTACCTTTTTTAAAACATTTTTTACTATAAGACAAAATGATAAAAAAAAAAAATAAGACAAAATGATGACTAAGATTTTGAGTCTGGCATTTTGGGGAGCAAAAATGTTATCCAGCATCTAAAATAAACAAACAAACAAACAAATAAATATAAACCTCCAAGAATCCCAAGGAACTAGTGGTAGAATAAACTCAGTAAGACCTTCGCTGAAAAATGTTATAATAAAACTACTGAAAGACAAAGACAAATTGAGACTCTTGAAAACACCAAGAAAAAAATGTCTTGTCACATACAAAAAAATCTCAATTAAGATTTTAAGCAGGGCCAGCCCGGTGGCTCAAGTGTGATTAGAGCACCAGGCTCCTAACACCGGGGTCGCTGTTTCGATTCCCACATGGGCCAGTGAGCTGTGCCCTCTACAGTTAAGATTGTGAACAACGGCTCTCCCTGGAGCTAGGCTGCCATGAGCAACCGGTGGACAGCGTGAGTGGCCAGAAGCCAGCGTGAGTGACCAGCAGCCAGTGTGAGTGGCCATGGGCTGCTGTGTGCTGCCATGAGTGGCGGGCGGCCAGCGTGAGTGGCCAGCAGCCAGCATGAGCATCTGACTGACAACCGGTGACCGACTGTCTCAGCCGGGGAGAGCACAAGGTTCATAATACCAGCATGGGCCAGGGAGCTGTGTCCTACACAACTAGACGAAGAAACAATGGCTTGAACCGGAGTGGGGGGAAGGGGGGCAAAAAAAAGCAGGGGGGTGATTTTAAGCAGATTTCTCGTCAAAAAACATGGTAGCTAGAAGGCATTGGATTGGTATATTCAAAGTTCTAAAGAAAAAAACTCAACCAGAAACTCTATATCTGGCAAAACTGTCCTTCAAAAGTATGGGCAAAATTAACACATTTCAAATTAAACAAAACCTGAAATAGTGCATTACCACTAGATCAGCTCTACAAGAAATGCTAAAGCGAGTCCTTCACGTTGAAAAGACAGGACATTAGACAGTAACTCGAAACCATATGAAGAAATAAATATTATTGGAAAATACATGGACAATTATAAAAGCTGGTATTATTGTACCTTGGCATGTAATTTGCCTTTTTCTACATGATTTAAAAGACTAATGCATTTTTTGAAACTATTAGACTACATTTTTGAACACACAATGCATAAAAATATAATTTTGTGCAGTCAATACTCGAAAGGAAGTGAAGACAGAGCTGTATAGGAGCACAGTTTTGAATGTTACTAAAGTTAGGCTGTTATAAATTCAAATTACAGTGTTGTAACTTTAGAATGTTAAATGTATTCGGCAGTAAGAAAAGATGAAATAGGACCATTTATGACAACATGGATGGATCTTGAGATTATAATGCTAAGCGAAATAAGTCAGACAGAAAAAGTAGAGAACCACATGATTTCATTGATATGTGGTATATAAACCAAAAACAACAAAAGAACAAGAAAAATAACTGAAAGAACAAAAACTCATGGACATAGACAACAGTTTAGGGTAAAGGGGTAAGGGGAGCAGGGCTCCACAAGAGGGTAAATGGGGTCTAATATATGGTGATGGAAAGAGAACTGACTCTGGATGGTGAACACCCAATGTGAGATATAGATAATGTATTACAGAACTGTACATCTGAAATCTATGTAACTTTGCTAACAATTGTCACCCCAACAAACTTTTTAAAAAAGGAATGTTAAATGTAAACCCCACGATAACCACAAAGATATCAGCTACAGAGTACAGACAAAAGGAAATGAGAAGAGAAACAAAAAGTTTCACTACAAAAAACAAGGGAACACAGAAAAAGACAGTAGCGCAGGAAATATGGGGCAAAAACAAAACTATAAGGCATATAGAAAACAAATAATCAAAATGACAGAAATAAGTCACTTTATCTATTCCTTTAAATGTTAATTAATTAAACTCTCCAAACAAAAGACAAAGATTAGCAGAATGGATTTAAAAATATATATAACCCAACTATAGCCTGCCTACAGAGACTCACTTCAGATCCAAAAGCACCAATAGGTTAAGAGTAAAAGGATAGAAGAAAGTATTCTACGCAAATACTAGCCAAAAGACAACAAAAGTGGCTATACTAATATCAGACAAAATAGATTTGAAATCAAAAAGTTTACAAGAGACAAAGAAGAACATTATATATCAGTACAAGATTCAATACAAGAAAATTTAACAATTACAGTTGACCCTTGAATAACACAGGGTTTAGAGTGCCAACCCCCAACGTTATGCAGTAAAATATCTGCATATATAACTTTGGACTCCCCCAAAATTTAACTACAGTCACCCTTTAGTACCCACAGGGGACTGTTTCCAGGACCATGATCCCACCGTGAATACGAAAATCCATGGATGCTGAAGTCCCTTATATAAAATAGCACAGAACAATGTATACAGTCCACCCTCCACATCCATGAATTCCCAACCACACATCGAAAATATTGTTTTCAATCCAATGTTGGTTGAATCCACAGATGTGAAACCCAGGAATAAAGAGGACTAACTATACATTTATTGAAAAAAAAAAAAAACAATCTGTATAAGTGGACCTCTGTAGTTCAAATCTGTGTGGTTCAAAGGTCAACTGCATGAACATTTACACACCTAATTAGACTATCAAAATAGATAAAGTGAAAACTGACAGAGAGAAATAGACAGTTCTATAAGAAGTTGGGAGATTTCAATATCTCTCTATCAACAACAAATAGAATAACCTGACAGAAAATAAGAATTAAAGGACATGAACAACACAATAAACCTATTAAATCAAAAGGACATATACAGAACACTCTACTCAAACAGCAACAACAAAATATACATTCTTTTCAAGTGCACATTGGACATTCTACAGGATAAACCATACTGTAGAAAACAAATTAAGCCTCAATATACTTAGAAAGATATACCATACAAAGCATCTTCACGGACCACAAAGGATGAAGTCAGAAATCAATAATGGAATGAAAACTTGAAAATTCACATTTGTGAAAATTAAACACTACAATTTACAACAAATGAGTCTAACAAGAAATCACAAGGAAATGAGAAAAGTCTAAGGGATAAATGAAAATGAAAACAACTTATCAAAACATATGGGATATAGTAAAAGCAATGCTAAAGGAGAAATATATAGCTGTAGATGTTTATATTAAGAAATAAGAAAGAACTCAAATCAACAACCTAACTTACAACTGAAGGAGCTAGAAAAAGAACAAACTAAATTCAAAGACAGTGGAAGGAAGGAAATAATAAAGATTAGAGCAGAGATAAACATAGAATAGAAAGAAAAAAAAAGGATATCAACAAAACCAAAAGTTAGTTCTTCAAAAAGATCAACAAAATTGACAGAGCTTTAGCTAGATGAACTAAGAAGATTCAAATTAATAAAATCGAAATGAAAATGAGGACATTACTACCAATTTACAGAAACAAGAATTATAACAGACTACAATAAACAACTGTATGCCAACAAATTGGACAATCAGGATGAAATAGACAAATTCCCATTAACACAAGTTTACCAATACTGAATGACAAATAGAAAATCTGAATAGACCCATAACTAGTAAGGACATTGAGTCAGTAACCAAAAACCTACCAAGAAAGGAAAGCCCTGAACCTAATAGCTTCAACTGCTGAATTCTACCAAACTCTTCCAAAAAATTGAGGAGGATAAAATACTTCCTACCTCATTCCATAAGGCCAACATTGCCCTGATAACAAAGACAGTCAAAGATACTACAAAAAAGCTACAGACCAATATCCATTATGAACACTGATGCAAAAATAATCCAAATAGAATTCAATAGCTCATTATGATTATATACCCTAACCACATGGATTTATATGTAGAATGCAAGGATGGTTCAACATACAAAACTCTATCAATGTAATACACCACATTAACCGAATCAAGGAGGAAAACCACACAGTCATTTCAATTCATGCAGAAAAAGTGCTTGACTGTAGGGAAGATGTTGAAGAAAATTTGCCTTCATTGGTTAATGTGAGCTTTTGTCTGTTTGCTTTTTGTTCCCTCACATGAGACTCCGTTTGAGGTAATAGTTAGCTTTTTAGTTTGCTTTTTCTTCCCTCACATGAGAGACTGCATGCGAGGTGATGGTTAAGTTTTGTCTGTTGACTCTTTGTTCTCTCACATAAGAGACTGCATGTAATTACCAATGAATACAAATTTTGAGGCCGAGTTGTAGGGTAGATGTTGAGGAAAATTTGCCTTCACTGGTTGATGTGAGCTTTTGTCTATCAGCTTTGATCTGTTCCTGTATATGAGGTTATTTCTATGCTGTGATCAAGGGTTGAGTAAATTTCCCCTTTGGTCTCATTCTCCTGAGAAAGGAAGATATGAGATGAGGTTGCTTTTCTGTCTGTGCTGTGAGGTGATGATTAGCTTAGGGTTAAAGAAATTCTTGATCAGGGGTTGAGAGAATTCCCTCTTTGTTCTCCTCTGTTTCGCCCACATCAGCAGTGAAGTGAAGAAGTAGCTAACTTATATCAGGACGACGTGACAGGCACATCGCCAGGCCTTATTGCTCATCTGGATGAACTGCCCCTTCAGCCGGAGGGGCAACATTCATATCAATAGCTGTCGGACCCTCCCATAAC
Source organism: Rhinolophus sinicus (assembly GCF_057876585.1). Taxonomy (NCBI): domain Eukaryota; kingdom Metazoa; phylum Chordata; class Mammalia; order Chiroptera; family Rhinolophidae; genus Rhinolophus; species Rhinolophus sinicus. The sequence goes on along the minus strand of NC_142517.1, from coordinate 79,072,540 downwards.
TGGCCATTCCTGAAGGGGTGGGGGACAGGACAAGAAACTTGGCTCTAAGGTACATTTAAAGAGATATATAAGACAGACCTCAGGTGGCTTGATATTGATTGATTACTGTTTCAAGAGATTGCTATTCAGAAGATTTGCTGTTTTAGGACTGCTTTTCAGGATTGGATTGTTTCAGAGTGAGAGATCGGAACTTGCCTCAATGGACAGTAGAAACTTCTTTTGTTGGTGAATTGTCATCATTCTAGCATCTTTGGGAACCTGTATACAGCTTGCAGCTTGCAGTACCAGACTTCCTAATTCCCAACAACAAAGGCAACAGCAGCAACATTCTTGGGAACTAACAAATAACGGAGTGGGAGACACCTGAGTTTCTCTCAGCTACAGACGTGGCAAGGTTTTGATTTATGACTTTTCCGGTGTTGTTCTCCCCCAGTTTGGTGAGCTTTTGACATCTATTGTAATAGTTGCTATCCTATAGAGCTTATTACTGCTTTTGGATACTCCTTAAGTGATGTTATTTGTGTATTTAGCCAAGTGATTTTTGATCAATAGTAAACATGTGTTGGGATCTCTTAAACTTATTAGTATGTGTACTTCTTTGACGTGACATTGTTATCAATGTACATAGTTTAGTCTTAACCACCTTTACTTTCTGACATTAGCATATTCTGTTAATTGCCATAGTCTTTTGCTATTGCATATTGCTAAATAAATTGATTAGATACTAAATAAATTAATTAATTAGCTCCATTCTAGCCTGTGTCCCTCCTCCTTTTTTTCTCCGCTTGTTATTACATTGACAAAATTCAACACCCTTTCCTGATGATAAAAAAGAAAACACATTCAACAGTCTAGGAATTCAAGGAAACTACCTCGACATAATAAAAGCCACATATAAAAAAATCCACAGTGAATTTCGTAACAAATGGTGAAAGGCTTTTCCTCTAAGATCAGGAATAAGATAAGTTTGCCCACCTGTTCCACTTCTAGTCAACATAGTACTGGAAGTTCTAGCAAGATCAATTAAGCAAGAAAAATAAAAATAAAAACAAACTGGAAAAGAAGAAATAAAATAATCTGTATTCACATATGACATGATCTTACATGTAGAAAACTCTAAAAATTACATATACAAAAAGAAACTGTTAGAGTTAATAAATGAAAAAAGGAAATTAACAAAACAATTCCATTCATTATAGCTTCAAGAATTTAAAACTTAGCAATTAACTTAACCAAGGAGTCAAAAAACTCAAAAACTAAAAACATGACAAAGAAAATTAAAGATATTAATACATGGAAACACATCCCATGTTCATGGATTGAAAGAATATTGTTAAGATACTAACCAAAGCGATCTACAGATTTAATGCATTCTTATAAAAATTGTAATGCTGTTTTTTGCAGAAATAGAAAAACCTACAGACCTAGAGACTTTAGGTCAAGATGGTGGAAAAGGTAAATGCTGTGCTGGCCTCTTCCCATGACTACATCGAAATTACAACTAACTTACACAACCACCACCATTGAGAACCATTTGAAGACTACCTGAACAGAACTTCTTTAACTAAAGATATAAAGACACATGGAGACAGGTAGGAGGTTTGGAGATGCTAAAGGAGCTAGTCCCACTCCCTGGTTAAGAATCAGGAGGGATAGCTCAGCTGCAGAGGTCCTCCCCGAGGAGCAGCCCAGGGCACAAGTGCTGGGAGGAGGACGCCCCATAACACCTGGCTGTGAAAACCAGCAGGAATTGCAGCTCAGTGAGACAGAGGGCTACTGGAGTCCCAGGCATTTCTCTTAAAGGACCTGCATACATAATTACTCACTGATGGATCCACTTGCTATGAGCTCCAGTGCTGGGGCAGCAGCTCAAAAAGTGCCAGGGACATACAGAGAGGAACTGAATTGTCTGGCTTCAGAGCAGGGGCTGGAGGGGAAACTCCATCCTTGATAAAAGTGCTGCTCAAGGTGCCATGATTCTTTTGTTAAGCCCTCTTCACCCACCCAGAATGAAGGCATAGGTGGGCGTCAAGTCTGAGTCTTCATCGACCTGGCTAACACTGTTCATCCCACACTGGAGATTGCCTGAAACACTGCCCCACATAACTTGCCAGGCCACCCAAGCCACTTCCAACAGCTTTGCCATACAAACAGACATCTTGGATTGCACTATGGACTTTCCTAAAATCTCTCAAAGATTCACACACCCCAAACAAGAAGCCTCACTATGTCCTATTCCTCTTGCTAAGCACCTCCAAGCCCAGCTCTACTAGGAGTAGTTGGCCTCAATTCACAGCTTAGCCTCTACCAGATGCCTACAAGCCCATCACAACAAGCTACCAACCAAAGACCACTTTGTAACTCATATCAAATAACCGAGGGCAGGGCACACACAGTGGCTGACCTTGGCCTGCACCAGAGCCCCTTCCAAGAGGCCCCAGAACCAACATACACAATGCACCCCCAACCACCTCCACAAACAACACACCCAAAGGGCATACTGGGAAGGGACGGAGCCCTGCTAATGCAGATTTTGCTCCATGGAGTCATTTACTTTAAATGCAAATGAATTAAATGGTCCAATCAAAAGACATAAGGTGGTTGAATGGATAAGAAAACAAAACTCTTACATATGCTGCCTATAAGAGACTCACTTCAGATCAGAAGACACACACAGACTGAAAGTAGAGATGGAAAAAGTTAATTCATGAAAATGGAAATGAGACAATAAAGCTAGAGTAGCAATACTTATATCAGACAAAATAGACTTTAAAACAAAGGCCCTAAGAGACAAAGAAGGACCCAGTAATCCCACTTCTGAGTATTCATCCGAAGAAACCCAAAACACTACTTCAAAGGGTCATGTGCATCCATATGTTCATCGCAGCATTATTTACAACAACCAACATGTGGAAGCAACCTGGGTGTCCATCAATGGATGAATGGATAAATAAAAGGTGGCGCAGGTGGCCAGTTGGCTCAGTGATTGGAGTGCAATGCTCATTAACACCAAGGTCATCGGTTCGATTCCCACATGGACCAGTGAGAGACAACGGCCTGAGCTTGGAGCAGAGCCGCGGGCTGGCTCAGTGGTTAGAGTGCAGTGCTCATAACACCAATGTCAAAGGATCGATTCCCACATGGGCCAGTGAGCTGCGGCCTCCACAACTAGACTGAAAACCTGGAGCTGAGTTGTGCCCCCCACAACTAGATTGCAAACAACGACTTGACATGGAGCTGATGGGTCCTGAAAAACACACACTGTTCACCAATATTCCCCAATAAAAAAATTAAAAAAAAAAAAAAAAAAGGTGGTGCATACATACAATGGAATATTACTCAGCCATAAAAAAGAACGAAATATTGCCATCTACAACAACATGGATGGCCCTAGAGGGTATTTTGGTGAGTAGAGAACATCAGACAGAGGAAGACAAATGTCATCTAGAAAACAAGACAAACAAACAAACCAAACAGAAACAAGCTAATAGATACAGGGAGCATTTCGATGATTGCTACACTGGGAGTTGGGGGGAGGGGCAAGCAGGATGGGTGAAGAAGGGAGGAGATTAAGAGATACAAATTGGTAATTACAAAATAGTCATGGGATGTAGAATATAGCACGGGGAATATAGTAGTAGTATCATAATAACTATATATGGTGTCAGATGGGTACTGGACTTATTGAAATGATCACTTTGTAAGTTATATAAATGTCTAATCACCATGCTGTACACCTGAAATTAATATAATATTGTGTGTCAACTGTAATTGAAAAGTAAAAAATTATTTTAAAAAATACTGAAATACACTGCACACCAATGTTCATAACAGTGTTATTCACAATAGCCAAAGGGTGAAAACAACCCATAGACATTTAAACCAAACTACAGAAATGCAAAAGAGGAATCAAAACTTCAATAAGAAAAGTAATTTCCAGACTGTTATTCTAGATCTGATACCTCATATAAAGTATCACAAATTAAAACAGTAGTTGACTGACCTATTTCGACACTTGGGGTTGAGGAGATCTTTCCAAGAATAAACCAAAACACATATATCAAACACTGACAGATTTTACAAAATAAAATTCTAAATTTCTATACTATAGAAGATACTACAAATAAAGTAAAATTACAAATAGGAAGCTTGAAAAAAATTTGCAACAAATACAGCAAAGAGTTAATACCTCTAATAAGAATTCTAATAAGAATTCTTACAAATCAATAAAAAACAGATGGAACACCCCAATACATATGAAAACTAAAAACTCATATAATAAATAAAAAAATCCATCTTTACTAAAAATAAAAAATAATTGAAATGAAAACAACTATTTTATTTTCCCCAACATGCTATCAAAAAATTTTTAATAACACCTAATTATGGTTAAAATGTAGAATGGCAATATAAAGATTGAGAAGAATAAATATACAAAGACATATTGATAATCCACTTACTGTAGCATTGGTATACAAACAAAAAATGACAAATATCGTAAATGTCCATTCATAAGGAAGTACATATACATAAAAAAAGATTTCTATGTACTGATGCGGAAGTTATCAAATTAAAAGAAAAGCTGATTTTCTTATTACTCTTCCATCATATTTAGGTATTATTATTTTATTTTACAGATGAGGTAAACTTAAGTATAGAGAAAGAAGTTAAGCGAATTCAAATTGCCAGAGCTGCAATTCAAGCCTGTACTAAGTAAGTTAAAGACAGGTATGGCATTAATCACAGTGCAATATCATAATAAAGACAATAAAAATACTAGTTAAAAGAGTTAAAAGTTGTTACAGGATTAATATAAAAGTTAATAAGTATCTGTATGTTAAAATAATAAATTTTCATCTAGAAAAAACAAATATGCTTCTTCATGGAGACCACATTAATTTAAATTTTCTACTCATTCTTGGTGTTTTCTATTATTCCTTTATTTTTGGCATAAAACACAAGGTGTTTTTTTTCCTACAAAATTCCATTCAGGTTATCTGTCAGTAATAACAGCTCCAAACACTAAAGACAGGCTAAGGCTAAAGTAAGATTTTTAGCATTTACATAACATTTTCCATATACATCATCAAAGGCGTAAGTGCTAGGTTTTCAGAGGAAACCTCCTCAGTTTTCAGTCCTAGCCTCCATTCTTTTACCCACCAATTTTTAGTTGCTTCTTAACATTATATCTTCATAACAAGAGTTAGAGTGTGCATCACATTCTCTACAATAACAGGATAACAATAATGTCAGAACATCATGTCTCCTGAGACAATCTATTAATAAATAATTTTTATTTACTCTTCCTGATTTTGAGACAGGCAGACTGGGAGAAGATTGGTTACAAGAGTCTCATCCTTGAGCCTACGCTGTACTCATACTGTACTTGAGTTCCAATGGGGCCCATCAACTGAAGTGATGGTATGGCCATATTTGCAATTTATTTCTACAGAGCACTCTGGATTCTCCACAAAATGAACTCGTTTTAATGGAGGAGAGAACTAAAGCTTGGTTTAAGGAGCGTAGTACTCTGCCTTAAACCAAATGGTAATACTAGTATGGCTGTGAAAATTGCCTTGGCAGCACTTGTAATGGCAAGAGGGATAGCCATAATCTCAGGATAAGATACTGTCATCCTCACCATAGAAGATTTCAGTAGCATCAGCTACAACAGCCTTTAATTGCTTGTTGATTATCAGTAGTAATAAGAGAGATAAAAATAATGACTACCATTTATTAATCACCTACTAAGTTCCAGGGACTTTACATAGGTCATCTCCTTAAATCTGCACAGTAATTCTATAAGGTGTACATTACTATCCCTATTTTATACACAGAATAAGTAACTTGCCTAAGGTAAGTCAGCATGTTAGAAGTACTGCTAAGATCTGAATCCAGATGTTTGTCTCCAAAGTCTATATCTATTGCAAGAATAAATAAAAAAATTACCATCAACAGAATAATTTCTCAGGGCTCACATCAAATACCACCTGGAAATTTTGAAGGACATCTTGTGTTTAACTGGAAACGAATTCATAACTAGAGAGTCTGGCAGCCATTGCCAACCGAAGCCTCTCACGCATGCTGCATTTCAGGGGAAAGCTACAGACTGAACTTTCAGCTCCCTGCACTATGCTCCTGCATCTGTGCCAACCCTTATACAAGACTTCCTGGTATCATCTTGCAACCAATGGAATGATACCTGCCCCATCCAATCAGAACTATGCAGTTGTATCCCCATTTGTGGTTATATTCACCAATCAGAGCTGCTCCATAAAGACCAATCAGAATGTGCAATCACAACCAATCAGAACTGTGCTACATGGATTCCTCATTTGCATAAAAATGGACCATATTTTTTTTCTGTCAAGTGGGAACTTGATCTCTAAAAGACGGCTTCCCCTTTGTCTCTGTAGAATGTACTTTTTCCACTGGAGGCTGCATTTCCCCAGTTTTCAAATTGTTCACTTGAATAGTTTCTCCTCTTTCTGCACCCCAGATTGGGGACTCCTATCAACATTAGCTTGATGGCAGCAAACTTTTGTTGACAATAACTATTTAAAAAGAACTTGGGGAGAGTTAGAGTTTTTACTGAATACATTTTACAAACATCCAGAAATTTTAGACCTATTATTATTAAACCTTATCCCCAGATTGGTATAAAGCCTGAAAAGTACAGACTTAATATGATAGTTTCACAGAATCCTCACAATTAGTGCTATTTTTCAGAACACATTATTTTTCAGAATGTGCATTGATGTCATTTGAATTCCATGGTAACTGTAATTTCATGGTAAATCACCACTTATGCTGTACTGTTACCATGGAATTCAAATGACATAAGTCTTACATAAGCCTTCAGTAATAATATTTTTATTAATATATTTTATGTGCACAAAGAATTCTCACATGTGAGATTTAAGAGAGATAATAAATAATTTTGTGAGGTAGAAAGGTCATTCAAAATTATTTCTGTTTTTAAAATTCGGGAAACCAAAGCTCAAGGTTAATTGATATAAACATTAACTCAAGTACACAAAATTCAAAATGTATTGAGCTAATAAGCACTGAGTAAAAGTGCAAATAACACATGATATCTCTCCTAAAGGTGCTCATGGTCTGAAATAAACACCTATAGTATAAAATGATAAATGTATTTCTAATATCTTTAACTATACAGCCTTTAACTACATTTATTTATACTACATTTATATTTTTTAACTACATGTATTTATTTAACTACATTTATTAGTAACTGGATAATGTCACTAAAACTCTCATTTTTTTTCAAAGAATTCAGAAAGAGATCAAATAAAGTGTAAAGTTAAAATTATCACTGATAAGTCACTAAGCAGAACGTAGGTGAAACATAATATACTTTCCAAAAGGAGAAAAATTCATAAAATTTTTTAATTTCATAAGAAATAGTTTATAAAAATAAAATGTATTAGAACTGTAAATTTGTTATAGATTTTTAAAGAGGCATTTATAAATATTCTTTAATGTAATTAGGCTTATAAGAGAAATGCAAACTAGAAGTTACCTTTGGATGGTTCAGGGTGAAAAAAAACATTAAGACTGGATCAATAATTTTTCACTCAGATAAAAAGTATTTACTCTACTTGCTGAAAGCAGAAAATTAAAAAGAGAAGTTCATGATAAAAATGAAAGTTAAAAGATCTTTTGGTATTTACTAACTGACATCCCCTAGCTTTTTCCCACAATTTCTTTCTTTTTTACAGTCCCCTCGTGAGCCTCTTCTAGAACTTAAAACAAATGCAACTTCACATTTCCATTTCTCTTATGATGACACAGTAAGCCACATTTACTAATGGAATTCAACTGACTCAATCCATTTTTGTGAGGAATACATTCAGCCATTCATTCAGCAAATATTTACTGGGCACTATGTGCCAGGTACAGTTCTAGAATCTGATACAAAAACAGTAAATAAGACAAGAAGGATGGACGGATGGATGGATGGATGGATGGATGGATGGATGGACAGACAGATAGAAGGACGGACAGCTGGCCAGCCAGATGAGTGGATAGGACAGAAAAGGAGGAGGAATAGACAGATGTCAGGGGAATGGATTTCAATTATACTATACAAATAGAATGAAATGCTAAAATAGGTAACTAAATTTCATTAAGAGTCTGCATCCATTTTCCCAAAACACAAGAAGAGTGACCAGTACGTTTTGAAACTGATTATTAGCCATGGACTGTTGGTTCCAACACCCATTCCAGCCACCAGGACAGAAAAGTCATACTAGCCACCAGAGCACATTTGCCTCACATTTAACAGACATATCTGTGAGGGAAGAGAGGAGGGCTCATGAGAAGAAGTGTAATATTTATTCTGAGTGAAGTTACCACTAAACATACCTTTCAGATAAAAAGGAGCTCTTGTGAGGAATTAGATTTTGACAAGATTCTAGGCTGCCATCAGATGATGAAGAAAGCTGCTCTGATTGCAAGTTGTCTGTATCACCCAAACTGGCCTCAGTTACAGGAGAGGTCTTTATGTATTTTCTTCCTAACTCCGTTCCCAGGACATTCGTCAATATAACTCTGGGTATCCTGTCACACAAAATAACAAACACTGTACTGTACTGAAGTTTGCAGTAAAAAATATATTCTAGGAAGTTGAGTTTTCAAACATTTTCATCTTAGCACAAGGAGGCTATAAAATTATACCATCCTAGAAATCAACCTGTAAATACTAAAATTTTTGGATGAACACTCTGTTTTTTGTTTCTATAAGTACTTATGTATTATAAATTGGCATAGATTAGCTTGCCACTACAATGGCTTTAACTGTAAGAATGGATGCTGTTGGGTGCTTTAAATTTTAAATAATTTTTCTCAAAAAATGCTTTCTCTTTCTCAGTCATTATTAAAAACACAGATTACTACAAACCAATTCAAGAAATCTTTATTTTTATCATTCAATATAAAGGCCCTTGATAAGTAATTATGTATTTATAATTGAAAAATGACAAATGCTAAATCCAACAAGAAAGACATCATTCAGATTGCACATATGATAATGACAAATTCCTATATGAAACAGCGCATATACTGATGGCAATATACCAGGGGTCCCAAAAAAATGTATACAAGTGGACACTTTGGTCAATGTTGCTCAAGCAGTAGTTCGCCGTAATCAGAAGTGTCTGGACGCTGATGGTAACCACTTTGAGCACTCTTGGAAATGCAGAAGTCCAGCGTGACTTGTATTCCTCTTTTGTTATCAGTATATATTGAGTATTACAATTTTAATAGCTTTCCTTTCTTAAAATGTGTATATATTTTTTGGCACCCTCTGTATATGCTGTATATAATAGCATCAGGGAAAGAGTCAATAAATTAAATTATGTTTAGAAAATTAAAGTGTATTTTTAAAACTCCAAACTTTTTAAATTGGCAGGGTTCATAGCAAATGTACTATGTAGGCCCAGTGTCTTCTTAAACAGAAGAGGATAGTATAATCTTTCCTTGGTTGGCCAGTTGTTATTATGAACTGATATACTTTGCCACACTACATGTGCCCACAAGGCTATCATTTGGCCTGAACTGGCTGGCCCAAACCAAATTTTTCTAATTTTTTCAGCTCTTGTTACTGCATTTTTTAAGTTTTCATATTGCTGTTATCAATGTGTCACTAGCAGCACTTTACATATATATATTTACATATATAATATTTGCTGTAGTACTTAAGAGAGGTACTCTTTTATTTTCCCTCCATAGAAGCACTATGTTCTTTTCACTATGTTCCACACAGCATAGAATTTCAGAGCTTCGGAGAATTTTAAAATAATTTAGTTTTCTCTTTATTTTAAACATGAAGAACTCAAAGCTCAGAAAAGTTAAATCTCGCCCAAGTATAAGTAACTCTTCCTAGTAAAAGAACCTGGGCCTATTTATTATCTTTTGGTTTTGTTAATTTTATTCCATTACACTGTGTCTCAGTAGTAACTTGCCAAAGGATCCGAATAACTAAGCTTTTCTGTCAATACTTCAGATCTTTTAAAATATCCACTTCCAGCACAACCACCACAAAAAAGTATTGCGATAATTAAGAAGCATATATGATCTAAAACCAAAGATGAATAGTAAATACAATTCCCTGAACTCAGAGTTTAAGTGCAGAAGAAGGGAAAGAAAGTCTGCCATCTAATACAACCACTAATTATGAGGAGGGGAGGGCAGAGATATTTTCGGACCTCCTCGTATGATTTAAATCTCTAAGGATCCTATTAGGGTGGCGCAAAAGTAATTGCAGTTTTTGCAATTATTTTTAACCTTTTAAACAGCAATTACTTTTGCGACAACCTAATATTTATTATTGTCTGCTTTGTACATCTGATGCCTGACAGAACCCTCCTTAATATCCTGGATTTGAAGTGGTAATGGGGACAATATAGGACTAGTAAGTAGTCTCAAGATTTATTTTATCTGACTTCACACTAGCAATTGCTATGAAATGAATCATTAAAGGAAACTCAGTTGTGGTTCTCAGTACTTTAGGAAACATACAGGAATGTTAGCAGAGAAAATTTTATTCAGGTTAGAACTGTTTTTGTCCCAGATAAATATTATAGTGTAAATAAAATTTTACTTACTTTTAAGAGATGAGAGAATCTGATATACTAAATTGATAACTCATTTTAAGAATTGATGAAATATTATTTTTACGTTCCCCTATCATTACTAAATTCTAAAATGTGTCCCATAATAAAAGATAACCCAGAAACCGTAATATTTAAGTAAAAATAAAATTTTACATGATTTGTTTTGCTGCTAAAGAAAGAAAAAGCAAAGAAGAGATATGAAAAAAGAACTTTAGAGGATAAATGAGACCTTTTAAGTTAAACAAATAGCTAAAAGTCTTTCCTAGAAAATTTTCAAAATTCACCCAAAACTAGTTGAAAGATTGTATACCAAGCAGCAGAAGCCACATCTTTAAAGCACAAGAGCCCTAGAGGGACTCTGAAGCTGTCAGAAGATTTAAGGAACTATCTCAGCATGTCTACCACAATATGCCTTCCAATTAGAAAGCACTCAATTACTATGTGAATAAATGCCACAAGGAAAAAATTAAAGAACAAACAGAATATTTAAACATTAATGAAATTAGATATCATATAAAATATGTACTAAAGTCCAATTCCTACTTTACTTATGGGAAAAAATTAAAATTCATTAGAGTAAAAAGCAGTATGGCACAGGAGTTAAGAGCAAAGGCTTTGGAGTCAGACAAACATTGGGTCAGGATCTGATTTTAGTACCTAATAACTGTATATAACCTTAGGCAAATTACTTACCTTAATTTATGCCTCTTAGCACTGATCTCATCTCTAAAATGGGGAGAATAATATCTACCTTACTCAGTTGTTAAGCTGTAAAGCAGTTAGCACAAGTCCTGGCACATAGTAAGTACACAATAAAGAGAAATTCACTTTAATTTTCCTATTATTGAAGTATTGCTCAAAGTTATAAATTATCCTCTTATAAATAGTGCTAAATTGTCATAATTTACCATATTCTCCAATCTTGATGAAAATATCTTATTACAAAAATACCTAATTAGCTATCAATGCCTATAAGTATACCCAATTCTTCATAAAACAGAGCCGTAGCCCAATCATCTTTCATCAACTATTGACAACTTACCCAATTTGAGTACCTTGAGGAAACAAAAAGCTTTGTGTGACACTCTTACAGAATACACATCTGTAAAGTGATGACTTTATAGATTTGTAAGTTCATAATACCAAAGCTATCTTTTGGTGCACAATTATATAAATGAGCACTGCCATGGAAATTCTAAGGATAACCCCATTTCAAGAGAGTCGGAATTTTTACAAGAAATATATAAATGTTCATCTCTCATACTATTTCAATATTGAAGGAAGGACTAAAAATTGTCATTTCACACAGTCTATCCAATTTTTTTTCCAAAGTATGTAAATAGTATCAGTAAAATACAACAGAATTTATTTAACAATGTTTTGAAATCACACTTAAAAATATAGTATGTTAAACCAAAGCAGAAACAACATTTTATAATGCAGTAAGTAGAAATGCAGAAAGTATAATACAGAAAGTATACTGGCCTGAGAAGTATTACCATTTACTGACTGTGTCTCTGCATGGTTATTTTTTCTGATTCTTAATTTTCTTAATTACAAATTGTAGGTGTCTTCCCTGCATACGTAGCAAGGTAAATGTAAGATTCAAAGAATTTAACAAATGGGAGTAAATCTGAAAAACTGTTAAGAGCTATTAACATAAACTTCATGTCAACAACAAATTTTTAAAGAAATAAAGCCCTTGTTGAAAGATAACATAATTACATTTAGTAATAAAGCTATAATACAAGAAGCACAAAAAATTATAATACTAATTTAGTTTTCATTTTGGTATAACTTACATGAATGCTTTTCTAAAACTGTACTATGTAATGTTTTAATAAAGTTCTCATAAATCCATTCCTAAGCTATGTAGAGGAAAAAAATAAATTTTTGAAGAACTTTATTAAAGGCATTCACAATTTTCTAAATTTGCTCTTTTACTAAGCTAAATTTTAAGTGAATAAATTATCACTCAAGTAAAATATTGCTGGCTTAAAGAAACCTTAAGGTGATAGAAATACTGTAGTATCAAAAAAGTCTTACCATCACCATATCTGGAATATGTACTTTTTAAAAACTTCAAACATATGTAAATTTAAGAAAAATATGAATAAATATAATTATACCATTTAGGGAAACTTCAAGAACCAGGCTCTACTTTTTCTTAATGAAATATGGGTATATACTGTCTCTATACTTCTCTAAAAATCTCTGGTGCCAATTGATGAAAGCAGGAGAAAGATGGTTTATCTTCTCAAAAGCCTTGTGGTTGGTCCCACCAGGCTCTTTCTTGCCACTTGAAACAAGGTTCATAAGTATCTAGAAATTTTCTCCCAAGAAAATAGCTATAAAACCACATACGGAGATAAAACCTACACTAAAATATGGTTTACTTATTTAAGAAGAAATTTGTGCATTCCACATACTACTAGTTTAATATTTCTAAAACTCTTGACACTTTTTTTATAACTTATTTTTCTTCTCAATCTTATCCAGAAATAAAAGGCTAAATTGTCCTCCCATAAAAGGCAACATACTTAGATCATTACCTTTAGATCCCAGAATGCGAATAAAATTTCTAACAAAATGCCATTTCTGGAATTGAATGAGTAATTTTGGTTTACTCGACAATTAACTCCAAGATAAAATTTAAAACAAAAAATAATTTTTTCTCCCTTTCATCTTTCTGAAATGATGAAATCCTAGCTAAGTAAGATAAAAATAAAACAAAAAGCATCCTGTCAAAGTTAAGCAAAGACTGGGAGTGGCCCGTTAGCTCAGTTGGTTAGAGCGTGGTGCTGATAATGCCAAGGTTTCCGGTTCGATCCCCACATGGGCCATTGTGAGCTGCGCTCTCCTTCAATGAGTGAATGAAAGAATGAATGAATAAATGTTAAGCAAAGATTAAAGAATGTATAAGTCTCCTATTCCAGATAGCAAGTCCCAGACAGAAAACATCTATCCAAAGCCACAACCTAAACAGTTTTCAATTTACTTATTTGAAGCTTATAATATCTCTTTTCCTGTTCTTTTTTTATATCCACCAAAATTACAGAGCAAATAATTGGTTCTAATGGAGGAAATTACATTCCCTACTCAAAAAGACTGGAAATATAACTTTGCTGAGAAGCAATCTCTTACTTGTATTCAGCAAGCATTTACTGAGCATTCATTATGGGTCCAGTACTGTGCTAGGTACTACGAATATAAGAAAAATATAATAAAATGTAGCCCCTGCCCTCATGAAGCTTACTCTCAGGGAGGTAGAGAAACTATGAGGTTGGTGCAAAAGTAATTGCGGTTTTTGCAATTATTTTTAACCTTTTAAACTGCAACTACTTTTGCACCAACCTAATAGAAACTGCAATATAGAGTAATGAGTTATATGATATATGAACAGGTTTGTTAGCAAGATAAAGAAAGGGATCAAAATGCAGTGGACTGGCTAGTAGAACCAAGGAAGACTTCCCAAAAGATAGCATATGAGCTCAATGTTAAAGACCAATGGAAGTCAGTAATAAAAGCTAAAAGGTGGATTGCCTACAAGAGAACAAACAGCATGAGCTCAGAGGTATCATACATTCAGTCCGCTACTAATAGTTCCCTAAGTCTAAAACACAGTACAAATATGGAGGAGTGAACAGATGAAAGGCTAGAGACAGGCAAAAGTGAGATCATTAAGGACCCCACATGCCAAGCTAAGGAGTTTAAACTTTATAATGAAGGTTATGTGGAGTCACAGAAAGATGTTAAACTAGAAAGTGACAAGTAATATCTGCCTTTGAGAATGAATACTTTGGCAACAATATAGGGAAATATCCAAGAAGGAAAAGACTATGCACAGGAAGCCCAATCCAGTTACACTCGTAGTAATATATCATAGTATTAAAGGCATAAAGTTACTAGGGCTTGAACTGAGGCAGTGTCAATAAAGTTAGGGAAGAGATCATATTCAGACTTACAAGGTAAAAATAACTAGACATGATAGATGACTGGCTATGACGGGTAAAGAAAAAAGAGGAGTTAAGACAATTCCAAGTTCTAATTTGGAGAACTGAGTGTACAGAGTCATATACTCAGACAGGGAGGGGATACAGATTCAGAACAAGTCTAAAAACAAAGATGACGCATTCACTTTGAACAAGGTAACTTTAGGACACCTGGAGCTGAGGGACAAGGTCTAGACTAGCTGGTTGTTCACCCCAGGAAGCGAATCAAAGAAAGGCACACATACACAGTAAAAACCAAATTAGATTCTTATTGGGACTCTTCATATTACATTTAAATTTCATGAACACATAATCTAGCTAACAATTCCTGGTGGAAAAAACTGTTCTTGTAAAAGGATGGAACATTACACTATTCTAATCACACTGTTCTAGTTGAAAAGAAAATGAGAGGACTGATGAGTTGCGGCTTCTTTTCAAAATAGTCAAAGGACTTAGAAGGGCCATTCCTTTAAGTAGCCCCTTTATTTAGATCTATCAGCACAATAAAGAAATAATTCACCCATACTAAAAAGGGAAAATGCTAGCATCCAGAACAATGAGAGCAAACTGCTTCATAATTACTGAAGCTAAGTTGTCTGACTCTATAAATTTAGGATACTTTAGAAAGTTAAATTTACATCAGGTATGATCTAGTAAGGAGATTCTCATTACTTAGCTTTTTATGTTTTTGCCTTTTTAAAAGACGTATCCTTTTTAAAATTAATGTATAATATTATGTTCATATGTTTTGACAGAGTTCTACTTTTATTTTTTAAATAAGTGTTGAAAGTTAGTGATTTTTATCCGAATCTTGGCTTAAAACACTTACACACTGTCATTCAGATTACAGACCCTATAACCAAAGCACTATCTAGCTAATGACAGGTTATTCCAAATGAAAGCAAAGCACCTCCCCCAAAAACTATTAATTTAAAGATTAAAACTGTAAATGGAAATACATTAAAAAATATTATGTTACAGATCAAATTTTCCCAGAACTAATTCCTAGTTTTCAGCCCCAAACTCCATACACAATTATTTTAAAAAATACAAAACAAATCTTGTCTTGTTGTTTTTCAAAATTAAACTGCATGCTTATATTAAAGATCTGGTAGCAATATTTCAACATCATCTCCTCTTTTAAAAAGAAAACTCAAAAAAGTCAAAAGTGGTAAGGACCTAGATTAAATAACATTTGAAAGGTATGTTAACTTATCTTTTTTATTTTCTGCATCTTTAACATACCTTTTAGATGTTATTTCATCTAGGTCATTACCTATCTAGATACATCTCTTCATTTTATATCATAAATGAATCTCTAAAAGTGTGCATACATGAATCAAATTGTGAAGTAAATTAAATGTACTGATACTTGCTCTTAAAAATAATTCTGTTAATCTACTTAATGGAGTACAGAATGATCACAAAGTTTATTAATTAAGATGGTCAGCTTTAAGATTTGCTTTCATTGGGTCACACCTGCATATGCAGATTTTCTTAAAGATCATTTCCAACAACAATCTCATTTTTAAGAATTTGGACTTATATTATTATTTCAAAACGTGGTGAGTTGAACAAAATCAATACTGAACAACATACCTTTCAGATAAATTAAGGCTTTGGTGAAGAGGCTCTAATTTTTGACATGTCTCTAGGCTGTCAACAGATGTCGAAGGCAATGAGTCTGATTGCACCTTGTTGGCATCACATAAATTAGCATCGTTTCTAGGTAGGATCTTTCTGAATTTTCGTCCTAAATCCGTCCATAGGACATTCGTCAACATAACTTTGAGTTGCCTGTTACACACACAAATAATTAATACATACAGTACTAAACATTGTATAATACATGAAGTCATCACAAGCTATAAGAAATGAAAACCTCCAAGGATTCTAAATTCAGTTCTTCAAGCAATTAACTAGAATAATAAATATCATAAGTAAAACATTTGTCTAACCATTCTTGAACATATATTAAAAAGTAAAGCTTATTTCACTGAAATTGGGATTTTCTTCAGAATTCCATCTAGTATGCTACAACTGTAGTCACATACATGTACAGCTGCTGGATTCCTAGTAACCCATCTATGCCTATTCACACTGTGAGTGGAACAACAATACACAATACACACAACTCTTCACAGAGGCAACCACTTCCTGCACTAAAAATTTGTTCTTCTTTTAGCATTTGTTGATTTGGAAAACAATGTTAAAACTAAGAGTGCAACAGTACATCATCTACCGTCTTAAGCTTATACAGTCTTAAGATATAGATTTAATTTTACCTTATTTCTAGAAACAGGTCAATTTAAAACATTTCCTTTTATTGTACCTGTATCAATTTCAAGAGTAAAACTGATAAATGTCAGTTTGTCTCATTACATTTTGCCCATTACTCCTTCAATACATCTTTGTGCTAATAATACTTGAAGAACTGTGTTCAGTTCTGGTACCTTGGAATACAGCTTTTGCAGTAGTGTAAACAGGTTACCAAGTAGACTTGAAACAATGTCAAATGAGGAATGACTTAAAGAATAGGAAATGTTTAATCATAAGAGTGTCTATCCTCCTCCCTGGTACCAGTTTTAGGCAGTTTGGTTGTTTATTTAACAAACATAAGAATATTAAGAAACAGAAAGCAAAGTGCTCGTGTATTTTAAAAATAAAACAGATTTCAAAGAAATCACTTGTTTACAGCAGCTACTTGGGGCTATATCTTCAAACCATCTGGAAGGAGGGGGTACAAGTCTTCAGGGCAACCTCCATAATATGCACTGGAACGCCAAACAATCTGAGTTTTTAAAAAAAATAATCTAGAGGTTTTAGAACGAATAAAGAGATGAGTGACATCTCTCTAAGTGAATAAGAATAATTCACCCTTTCAACAAATACTGACTACCTGCTAGCAGCTAACAAACAACTCTACTAATAGAATCTGGAGATTCGGCAATGAACAAGGTGGTTACAGTTCCTGCCTTCATGGAGCTTACCTACCAGAGAAGAATTACCCAATTAGTTATTTAATTACAATTCTGATGAGTGGTATTAAGACAAAACACAGATGGCTGCACCCTTTCTGAACCAGGTTAGGGAAAGTTTTACTGAGAATACAACACTGAAGCTGAAACCTCAAAGGATAGGCACTATCCAAAAGAAACAGGTGTAAAATGGAGAGTTATCCAAAAAGGGGGACAAAATGCAAATGGCTCATATATAAGTAACGTTTGTTCAAGGAAATTAAAGAACTTGCCTGGTTCAAGTGCTTAGAGTGAAAAGGAAATCTGTACAAGATAAAGATGGGCAGTTAGGCGGGACCTTGTGAACTATATTTAGAATTTGAGACTTTATATCAGTAACGATAGAAATCTATTATACTAGTTTTAACAAGAGAATGATGAGATCAGAGCTGCATTTTTAAACGATCACTTGATCTTTTATGAAGAATGAAATGCAAGCACTAAGGTTAAAGGGAAATAAAAAATGAATTTAGAGAGGTAATGGTGACTTTATCAGGGGTAGTTTAGTGGAATGCTGGGAGCAGAAACCAGAACACAGTGGGATGAGAAAAAGGAGGAAAGGGAAACAAAAAAATGTAGACAGTAGACATGTGGCTGTGAATAGAGGATATAGGACAAAAGCTGAAGATAGATGGGAGGTACAGGAAAGGTTTCTTAGTTATTGGTTGGTTAGTTAGCTTAAGATAGAAAACGTCTGTGAAAGCTTAAGTGCTTATGGAAAGAGGTCAACAGAGTAGGAGAGGCTAGAGATACAGGAGACAGAATAATTAACACAGTAAGTTTCCTAAGAAATGGCATAACAAGAGCTAATATTTATTGAATATGCAAAATATGCCGGGCACTATGCTACTCAAGCATTTTACAATGATTTACTTCATTTAATCCTCACAACTACACTGAGATACAATGGTAGTTCTTCTTCTGCAATTGAGAAGACCAAGATAGAATACCCAATAACTAAGCCCACAGTAAAATGGGTGAGTTAGTGAAAGTGGGATCCAGAACCATACACTCTCAACTCTATTGCTAGCACTCTTAACTGCTCCACCATGCTGGTTTATCATGGAAGAAGTGGCACCCCTTTCCTTCTTCCAAGAAGTAGAAGAAACCAAGATCATCTTTCCAAATTAATATGAAGGTATTAGGAATACAGCCTTGAGAAGAGGAAAGGTTTCAAATCATCATTGTGGTGAGAGCGAACACAACCTAACTAGAGAAACACAGGATTATCTTGCAGTTTAGGAATCTAGTGAGACTAATAATCATGAATTTATGTCACAAATATACTCTGTCTTGTGACTCTTTTCCATCAGTACTCAGCCACCTTGGTGTCAGCACAATACAAACATAATTAGGTTCACAAGTGATTATTAATTACAAAGGAGAAAGCCACCTTTACAATGGAGAGATCTGGCAGCTACCACCTTAAGCAAGTGATCAAATGTAGGAGCACCCACAGTGGGACAAGCAAACATTATGTATCGATATGCTGCAATAAGCAAATGACATCAGCTATGAAGTATTCTTAAAAGAATGCAACATGAACGTAATCATAAGGACAAAACCAGATAGGTCATAAAAATCTAAACTGTAGGACATTCTACAAGACAACTGGCCTGGATTCTTCAAAAGAGTCAATGTCATGGTTTTTTAAAAAAGAGAAAGGCAGGGCTATTCTAACGAGACATAATAACCAAAAAATATAACACATGAACCGCAATTTGATCCTAGATTTACAAAAATAATAAAACGTATTTGGGAGACATTCAGGGAATTCTGATTCTAGACTTTATATATGATGACAATATGAAATCATTGTTAATTTTCTTCAAAATGCATTGTAGTTATTCTGTTAAGAGAATGTCCTGGCCCTTAGGAAATGTAGGCTGAAGTATTCAGAGGCAAAGTGCCTTGATGTCTGCAACTTACTTTCAAATGGTTCCCCCAATATATGCAATATATGTGTGTGTGTGTATATAACATGCAGTTACATACATGTCTGAAAAGAGACTGAGAGAAGGCAGATTTGTAAACAGCTTAATAACTGGTAAATCTAGATGAAGGATATATGAGTGTCACATTCTCATCAAAATAATTCCATGTCTGAAATCCCGTACCAAAAAAAGTATGACATATGGGGGGCGGGGGGGAAGTTACGCATGAAGCGGGGAAAAGTTATTCACCATGGTATTATTTATAAAAGCAATTAAATAAAAGCAACCTTAAATGCTCAGCAACAGCAGAATAGTTAAGTAAACCACGATAAAGCCATTTAATGGAATATTATTAGTCTCTTAAAATCTTCTACTTTAAATTTTAAGGTGGCTGAATATCGGTTTTTTTCTTTTTTTTTAAATTTATTGGGGTGAAAATTGTTAGTAAAATTACATAGATTTA
The DNA here is from genome assembly GCF_057876585.1 of Rhinolophus sinicus. Lineage (NCBI taxonomy): Eukaryota > Metazoa > Chordata > Mammalia > Chiroptera > Rhinolophidae > Rhinolophus > Rhinolophus sinicus. The sequence continues at coordinate 79,052,497 of NC_142517.1, read as the reverse complement.
GGTGTACAATTCTGTATTACATCATCTATAAATCCCATTGTGTGTTCACCACCCAGAATCAGTTCTCCTTCCATCACCATATATTTGATCTACCTTACCCTCATCTACCACCCTCCACCCCGCTTACCCTCTGGTAACCATTAAACTATTGTCTGTGTCTATGAGTTTCTGTTTCTCATTTGTTTGTCTTGTTCTTTTGTTGTTTTGGGTTTATATACCACATATCAGTGAAATCACATGGTTCTCTGCTTTTTCTGTCTGACTTATTTCGCTTAGCATTATACTTTCAAGATCCATCCATGTTGTCACAAATGTTCCTATATCATCTTTTCTTACTGCCAAATAGTATTCCATTGTGCATATATACCACAACTTCTTTATCCATTCATCTATCGAAGGACATTTTGGTTGTTCCCATGTCTTGGCCACCATATCAGTATGGCTACACCTGATTTTCTCTGGATACCATTTGCTTGGAGTGTCAATTTCCACCCTTTCACTTTGTGTCTATACTTGTCCTTGTAGCTGAACTGTGTCTCTTGGAGACAGCATATGGTTGGGTTTGGTTTTTTGATCCAATCTGCTACTCTGTGCCTTTTTATTGGTGAGTTCAGTCCATTTACATTTAGGGTGATTATTGGTATGTGAGGATTTCCTCTCATTCTATCTTTAGTTTTCTGGTAAGGCTGTGTCTCTATTGTTTCTTTGCCTTTTTGTGGTTGTCTATTATTTCTGTGTGGTGGTATTCTATGATGTTTCCCTGTTTCTTCTTTTATTACAGTATATATTTCAGTTCTGGATTTTTTTTGAGTGATTACCCTTAAGTTTATGTAAAAGAAAGTTTGATACCTAGAGTATTCCATTTTCTTCAGCATGCTTCCTTTCTCCATTGCCATATTCCGGTTCAGGCCTTTACTCTCCCCCTTTTTATGTTTTGATTGCCACAAATTGTCCCTGTTGATGGTGATTGAACAGCCTCCTTTAGTATTTCTTGTAGTGCAGGGCGTGTATTAGAAAATTCCCTCAGCTTCTGTATGTCTGGAAAGGTCTTTATTCCTTCTTCATATCTAAAGGATATCTTTGCTGGATATATTATTCTTGGCTCATAATTTCTCTCTTTCAATAGTTTGAATATTTGGTTCCACTCCCTCCTGGCTTGTAGAGTTTCTGCTGAAAAATCTGATGATAATCTAATGGGCTTTCCTTTGTAGGTTACCGTCTTCTTTTCCCTGGCTGCCTTGAGGATTCTTTCTCTGTCGTTGATTTTAGACAGCTTCAGTACAATGTGCGTTGGAGAAGGCCTGTTGGGATTGAGGTAATTAGGTGTTCTATTTGCTTCTTGGATTCAAGGATTCAGTTCTGTCCACATATCGTTTTTGTTTTGTTTTTTTCTGTTTTCTACTTGTCTTATCTGTTCTCTATACTAAGCAAGTACTATTTATGTAAAGACAGATGTCAACGAATTTTTTTTAAAGAATGGTAAACAGCTCAGGTTTACATAGCCAAAACCTATCAATTGACAAGTGAAATGAATATGTATTTTTTGCATTCAGGATATTAAACTATTCTTTTACAAGGTTTTACAACTGTACAACTCAAAATTCTAAAGGATCAAATGAAAATATTTATAAAATCTTAATATATAAGGTATACTTTTAGTCTACTGGGAATACTACTAACTATTAGTAATTTGCTAAATTATTTGGGAAATTATTATCAAATGGTAATTTTAATTAAAAATATCCAATGTTGGGAAAAGTCATTTTCCTATTCACCCAGACCAAATAAGTGTTTATGTTGGAAAATAACCACTGGTGTTCTTACTAATTATTCTAATTGGGTGGCTCTAAGTGAAAAAAACAATTTGGATTCTCTGGGAAAACGCTTATTTCATGTTTATATGTTTGGCTTCATTGTAATTTGGCTGACTAATAATATCCTAAAACAGAAGTCAGCAATGTTTTTTCCCAAAATTATTCAAGTAAAAAATTTTTTAATTTCTATATGTAAATGCCATAAGATTTCTATGGATACTGAAATAGAAACTTGAGAATGAAGCACAATATTCAAACCAGACAAAATAAAACTTAAACTTAACATTTAGGGAGACACAACTTAGGTGACAATATTATTCCAAGAAAGTAGGAAAGTAGTACCCTGAAAGTTACCTAGAAGATAGGTTAGTTTAAAAGGGAGGAGAGGAGTTCTAACTGCAAAGGCACAAGACAATTTCTGGCATAGTTTTCTATTTTGTACAAGGATGGTGGTTATATGAGTATATTTGCCTTATAAAAAATAATTTATAATATATAATTTATTAAACTGCTTGTCTTTTATTCATCTTTTTGGTAGGCGCATTATATTTTACAGTAAACATAAAGAATAGAGGACGGCTAAATGGAGAGCTCCACCTAACCCAAGATTCTATATACTTATTATCTCTGCTAAAGAACTTAGCTAGGCTTTTCAGAACCATCCAATTATCTATTTACAAAATAGCTCTTTCTAAGCTATAAACCATTATTCTACTTTTCATTTACAAGGGGCAATAATCACTGATCCATGTACTTAAGAGTCTAAAACTACAACTCCCACTAAATAATATACTAGGTCTCTTCTGTAGCACTGTTTTATACATTTGAAAACCTGCAGTTGTAGGAAAACAGCACAACCACAGCAGGGGGAAAATTTTTTTTTATTTTTATTTCTCTATGAAAAAGCACATATACTAGTGATTCTATAAAAGTTTGAAGTTTCTTAAAGTTAAAATTTTCAAAAGAAAGCAAAACTGAATAAACATTCAATGAATACATAAATATGACTTAAATATATAACTTAGCTACATAAATTCAGAAATCAAAAGAAAATAATCCTTCCTCAAATTTCAAAGCCTGTTTTTTGGTTCAGTAAAGTGACAATTACAATGAAGGTAGTAATTGGTTTCTGTATTCGTAATTTAATTTAGAGTATTTCTTGCCCTTCAAAAAATAGTTACAGAAAACCCGAATATGCCACCCCAAAATATGTCACTATGGCATAAGTATTATTTTGAGCTGAAGATAACTGAGAAACAGTAGAAGGCAATAAATGCTGTCCGTCCATCCCCCACTTGCCTAAAAGAAAGCTGTGACTATTTAGCACTGGACACTCTTATCAGCCTAGAGATGAAATCTACAGAACAAGCCTTACTTAAAAAAAGTTTTATCTTCCATTAGTTTCCCCCGTATTTACCAACCCACAGTTTGCGATCCTTGGAAGTCTCAAACCTTTTTCCTTTGTCTTGTCAATTCTCTAGAAATTTATTGTTCTTTGTTAAGATGCTACATAAACCCAAGTTCTAACCACTCCTTTGAGTTCCTCTCCCATATATGCATGTCACAGGTGTTAATAAACTGTTTTTCTCTTATTAACCTGTATTTTGCCAGTTTAAATTGTAAAACCCCATTCAGAGAATTTAGGAAGGCAGAGAAAAAGGGTTTTTTTCTCACTCTACATGGACAAAAGAGTTACACATTTCACAAAAATGACATGAATGGCCAATATACACATGAAAAAGTACTCAATATCATCAATATTATCTTATGGTCTTTAAAAAAAAGATTGTCATTTAAAAAAGGCAGAGAGGAAGAAAAGATTTTAACAGACACTTTAGAGAAGATACAAAATGCCAATAAGCACATGAAAAGATGCTCAACATCATCATTCATCAGGGAAACGCAATTAAAACCACAGTAAGATACCACTATACATCAATTACCAGGGATGATGATAAAAGAGACCGACCATACAAGTGTTGTCAGGGTTCAGGAGGAACTAAAAGTTTCCTACACTGCTGGTGGGAATGTAAAATGACACAATCATTTTTGGAAAAGCTGGCAGTTTCTTACACAGTTAAAAATATACTTTCAATGGCCCAGCAATCCATTTCCTAAGTATGTACCCAAAAGAAATGAAAACATGTCTATACAGGTACTTATACATGAATATTCATAGCAATTTTATTCATAGTAGCGCAAAATGGAAACAACCCAAATGTCCAGCTGAAGGGGATAAGAACATAACACCCCAAAATAAGCGTCTTTGGCATATTGATTATTATGAGCTGAAGGCACTTGAGAAACAGCAGCTGCAGGAAGGGATGTCTGACCTTCCATTTCCACCTAAAAGTGTGTCATATAATTTCCCATGAGAAAGGTGTTCTTTCTGTACCAGGAAGACATTTTTATCACTGGAGACTGGGAGTCAACACCACTACGGATCTATACAAACAAATCTAAAATAACCTTTATCTTCCATTAGTTTCTCTCATATTTCTAGTCATTTTTCAACAATTTACTGCACCTAGAAGCACTAACCCTTTTTTTTTGTCTTGTCGCTTCTCCACAAATTTATCGTTCTTTGTTAAAAAGGTATATAAGCTCTCAGTCCTAAACACATCTTCAAGTCTTCATTTTTCCTACAAGGGTTCCTGTATGTACATAAAAATATTAAATAAATGTGTATGCATTTTTCCTGTTAATCTGTTTTATGTCAGTTTAATCCTCAGGCCCAGACATAGAATCTAAGAGGGTAAAGGAAAAGCTTTTCCTCTGCAACAGATAAACATACTATTTTCATATAATGGAATACTATTCAGCAACAAAAAGAAATGAACTACTGATACATCCAACAATATGGACACATCTCTAAAATATTAGCTTGGTGAAAGAAGCCACACACAAAAGAATATACATACTGTTGTTTTCATATATTTGCAATTCTAGGAAGACACACCTGATCTACAGTAAAAGACAGTTGATCAATGACTGCCTGGGGTTGTAAGTGGGTCGGTTGAGGGATACGTGGGAAAGGGCACTTGAAGTTTTGGATGTTCCAGAGATTGTGGTGGTGGTGGTGGTAGTGGTACTATGAGCGTGCAAATTTGTCACCAAAATATGCACATAAAATTCATATATATGTAAACTGTACATCAGTAAAAGTAATTAAAAGCCATTAAGAGCGTGCAAAAATACAGAGGGTGCCAAAAAAAATGTATACACATTTTAAGAAAGGAAAATACTGTATTAATTGTAATAATCAATATATATAGATAATCAAAGATGACTACAAGTCACATTTGACTTCTGCAATTACAAGAGGTGCTCAAAGTGGTTACCATTCGCGTCCAGACACTTCTGATTATGAACTACTGCTTGAGCATAGACAACAACTCTTAAAATGTGTATACATTTTTTTTGGCACCCCCAGTATGTATATTGCCTTAAGAAAATGAGTCTACCTTATTAGTGTTCTTTATTAAAGCCAAATTATAAACAATTAAATAATAACATTTTTGTTAATTTATACAAGTACATTTAGCTAAAATTTGGATTGAAAAACCATTAGAATAATTTCCAGGGCTCTAAAAAATAATTATTACTGTAGTCGCCTGGGATACCGCAGTACATCAGTTTGTTACCTAGCAACTGGCCAAATGCTTTAACAAGCTTCTTTGGAATGAGAAAGATACTGCAGCTGATGTTTTGAAATTAAACCACTGATGCTTAACTGCTTTGGACTCTGAGGTACTACTAAAACCACTAGTTGACTGAATATTTTGAATCCCCAAGTCATATGGTTAACAGAATAAATTGCATACCTCTGTCTAGTCCCCTTTCATAATGTTTTAGTCCACTCAAGCTGCTATGACAAAAACACCATAGACTGGGTGGCTTAACAACAAACATGCATTTCTCATAGTCCAGGTGGCTACGGGAATCCAAGATCAAGGCATCAGCAGACTTAATATGTGGTGAGACCTACTTTCTCATCCATGGCTAGCATTCTTCTCACTGTCCTCACATGGCAGGAAAGACAACAGAGCTCCTGGGTCCCTTTTATAAGGGCACTAATGAGGGCTTTTCTCTCATGACTTAATCACCTCCCAAAGGCCCCTAATACCATATCGGGGATTAGGATTGAAACATATGAATTTGGGGTGGGGCGGGCACATTCAAACCATAACACCTATTTAATTTGAGCTATACTAGAAGTTTCTTAACCACCTATTGATGATCCTCTTTTTCATCTGAAGCTGCTCTTAGTACCCATTTCCATCGTATCTCACTTGCATCCAGAGCCAGCTTCATGAACATGTAATCCACACAGCATACAGGGCTCTAAGCTCAAAGCCCCACATTTTTTTAATGCTCTGCTATTGCTATCCTGAAATTCTTAACAATTTCATCTTGGAACCTGCGTTTTGTAAGTGAAATTCATGGTACAATGGAGCATGCACATGAGCTAAGAAGATACTCATCATATTAATACGTGTGTCCACGATTCCTGGCTGTTCTAGTCACATATATTTGAGATGTTCATGAACAAAAAATTCTGATAGTCTCACCATGTATGAGAGTTCAATGAGATTCACAGTGATAACAAGGCAAAGCAGAGGCACTGAAAGTCCTGAAAGGCTACACTTTTCATTCAGACCATTCAGTGGTTCCAACACACACACACACACACACACACACACACACACACACACACAGGGAGGGAGAGGGAGGGGGAAGGAGAGAGGGGGAGGGGGAGAGGGACAGGGGAGAGGGAGAGGGAGAGGGAGAGGGAGAGGGAGAGGGAGAGGGAGAGGGAGAGGGAGAGGGAGAGGGAGAGGGAGAGGGAGAGGGAGAGGGAGAGGGAGAGGGAGAGGGAGAGGGAGAGGGAGAGGGAGAGGGAGAGGGAGAGGGAGAGGGAGAGGGAGAGGGAGAGGGAGAGGGAGAGGGAGAGGGAGAGGGAGAGGGAGAGGGAGAGGGAGAGGGAGAGGGAGAGGGAGAGGGAGAGGGAGAGGGAGAGGGAGAGGGAGAGGGAGAGGGAGAGGGAGAGGGAGAGGGAGAGGGAGAGGGAGAGGGAGAGGGAGAGGGAGAGGGAGAGGGAGAGGGAGAGGGAGAGGGAGAGGGAGAGGGAGAGGGAGAGGGAGAGGGAGAGATGGCATCCTAAGAAACACAAGTATACAAGGTACTCTACTGTATCCTTTCCTACTGGTGTTACTTTCCTATATTAGCCAACCACTTACAGTGAAAATGATGACACTGCAGGAAAGGGAATGATAAGACAACTCAGTTCCTTTTACTTTCAGTCATTCTTTACGTATCAGTATGCCAAAGATAGAAAGTGTTGGTAGAATGCAGATGTATCGAGAAGTGAAATGAAAGCAGCTGGGTTAGTTTTGTGCAACATGTCCACTCTTACAGTAAGAACAAAATAGATATATATACACAAACTATGAAATATAAATTGTATAATTTCGGTAAGTGCTCATACAGGTCCAATGCTCTTACAGCTGCATATAAAAGTAGCAGTGCACAATAAATATAAAGGTGAAAGGTAAAATTCATCCTAATAATTTAATTTTTCTTTTTCTGTACTTAGAACACATAAATGTAAATAAAATACACCATGACAGGTTGAGAAAGAGACAAGAGAAGGAAAAAGTTTTATAGTTTAGTACTGATACAGTGAGAAATGTACATTTGGTTTCTGTCTCTGGGGAACACATGAAGATGCCGGGAGGGTGACGCACCCAGAGATCATGAAAGCTCCACACCCCCAGCCATACCTGGCCCTATGTATCGCTTCCATTTGGCTGTTCCTGAGTTGGATCCTTTATAATACACCTGTAAATGTAAGAAAGTGTTTTCCTGGGATTTGTGAGCCATTCTAACAAATTATCAAACGTGAAGAGGGGGTCATGGGAACCCCCATGTATAGCCAGTCAGTCAGAAGTTCTAGTGACTACCTGGGACTTGCTGCTGGCATCTGAAGTGAGTGCAGTCTTCTGAGACTGAGACCTTAACTTGTGGGATCTGAGGCTAACTCAAGGTAGATAATGTTAGGATTGAACTAAACTGTAGAACATCTAGTCAGTACCCAGATTTGGAGAAATGGAATTGGAAAAGATGCCACGCACTTTGGTTTCAACAGTTTTGTGAGTAAAAACAGGTTGTAATTACCTTTACTTAAAAGCACTTTTTCTTGCTCTTTGAACACGAGGCAGCCATGGTGGTTGCACCTCCCCATACAAGACCCACCTGTCTGGGAGGAAGTTACTTTTAGAGATTTAAAGGGCCAGTGCCCCTTTTTCTTTTCTTCATTTTTCTTTTTCCCTTTTGCGGAGTCAGCCATTAAAGATTATAACATTCAAAAGTAATGCATGAAAGGGGGAAATCAGAAAGTTACCACAAATACATAGGAAAAGGCTCAGGCTCCAAAAACACCTGAGAAGACCTTAAGTTTACAGCTCACACTGAACTTTGACAAAGAGACAGCCTACAAAAAATCAAAACACAAAAATAAATTTAGAGGAGGCCAGATGGTTCAGTTGGTTAGAGCGCGTGCTCTTAACAACACGGTTGCTGGTTCGATTCACCCATGGGATGGTGGGCTGTGCCCCCTGCAACTAAGATTAAAAACAGCAACTGGACTTGGAGCTGAGCTGCGCCCTCCACATCTAGATTGAAGGACAATGACTTGACTTGGAGCTGATGGGTCCTGGGAAAAACACACTGTTACCCAATAAAAGGCTGATACTCACAAACTGGCTAGCCTCAATCCACACTGTGGACTCTCCTAAAATCTCTGAAAGGTCCACAAATACCAAACAAACAGTAGCTGTCCTGTACCTCCTGCTAAACAGCCCCCAGCCCAGCACTACTGGCAGCCAACCTCAGTTCACAGCTTAGTCTCTCCCAGGCACTTCCATACCCAGCACAGGCAGCTGCCAACCACAGATCACTTTGTAGCTCCCTGGGCTGGACATAGGCAGCAGCTGACCTGGGCCAGCACCAGAGCTCCTTCCAAGAGACCCCAGAACCAACACACCCAGTTTCAGATCACACCTGATCACCACCCAATTAGCTCCACAAACAAAGGGTGGACTCAGCAGGCACCAAAACCCGCTACAGCAAATCACTCTGTGAAATCAGCCCCCACACAACAGCTCCTCTGCTTTAGTCATGGCCAGTCCTCACAGGTAGTCAGACTGAGAATCAATTCCACCCACTGATGTGCCAACAGCAATCAAGACTGAAATACAATAGGAGGGAACCCACAACCTACACAAGTTCAAGGATACCACTGGATCTTAAGTAACCAGGGAAAATGGACCACTGGGCCTCACAGGACACCTACTACAGAAGGCACCGTACCAAGACTGGGAGATGCAGCAGATCCACCTGGTATGTAGAAACAAACAAGGAGGCAGCGAAAATGAAAAGACAAAGAAACATATCCCAAATGAAAAAAAAACACAGAAAAATACTCCAGAAAAAGAAATAGAGACAAGCAATCTACCAGATGCAGAGTTTAAAACACTGGTTATAAGGACACTCAATGAATGTAGGGGAAGAACAGATGAATCCAGTGAGAACTTCAACAAAGAGATATTATGCATAAAAAATGACAGAGAAGCCATAAAAAGGAACCAGTCAGGACAATCTGTATGCCTTTTATTTCCTTTCATTGTTATATTGCATTAGCTGGGACTTCCAGTACAATGTTGAAAAAAAGAGGTCCAAGAGGACATCCTTGCCTTGTTTCTCATTTTAGTGGGAAAGGTTTTACTTTCTCATCACTATATATGATGTTAGCTGTGGGGTTTTTTGTAGATGTTTCTCATCAAGTTGACAAAGTTCCCTCTATTCCTAGTTTGCTGAATGGGTTTTTTTATTTTTATTATGAATGGATTTTGAGTTTTGACAATTGCTTTTTTCTGCATAGATTGATATCATCATGTACTTTTCTTCTTTAGCCTGTTGATGTAATACAATTATATTACTTGATTTTAAGTGTTGAACCAGTCTTGCACACCAGAATAAAACCCACTTGATCGTAATGTCTAATTCTTTTTTATATATCGGTAGATTCAATTTGCTAATTTTTTCTTGAGTATTTTTGCACCTATGTTCATGAGAGGTATTGGCCTGGAGTTTCTCTTCTCGCAATGTCTTTGTATGGTGTTGATGTTATTGTAATGCTGGCCTCATAGAATGAGTTAGGAAATATTCCCTTTTTCATCTTCCGGAAGAGATTATAAAGTATTGGTAAAATTTCGTTTTCAAAGGTATGGTAGGGGGCCGACCCGGTGGCTCAGGCGGTTAAAGCTCCGTGCTCCTAACTCTGAAGGCTGCCGGTTCGATTCCCACATGGGCCAGTGGGCTCTCAACCACAAGGTTGCCAGTTCAATTCCTCGAGTCCCGCAAGGGATGGTGGGCTCTGCCCCCTGCAACTAAGATTGAACACGGCACCTTGAGCTGAGCTGCCTCCCGGATGGCTCAGTTGTTGGTTGGAGCACAGGCTCTCAACCATAAGGTTGCCAGTTCAATTCCTCGAGTCCCGCAAGGGATGGTGGGCTGTGCCCCCTGCAACTAGCAACGGCAACTGGACCTGGAGCTGAGCTGCGCCCTCCACAACTAAGACTGAAAGGACAACAACTTGAAGCTGAACAGCACCCTCCACAACTAAGATTGAAAGGACAACAATTTGACCATTGTTCCCCAATAAAGTCCTGTTCCCCTTCCCCAATAAAATCTTTAAAAAACAAAAAGAAAATATTTGTAAAATAATAAAAAAACAGAAGCAAAACAAAAAACAAAAGAATTCTTGAAAACAAAGAAAAAAATTATCAAGTGTTGACGAAGATGTACAGAAAATAGAACCCTTGTGCACTGTTGGTGGCAATGTAAGATGGTGCAGCTGCTATGGAAAATAATACGGTGGTCCCTCAAAAAATTAAAAATAGAATTGCTAAATGATCCAGCAATTCCACTTCAGGGCATATACCCCAAAGAGTTGAAAGCAGGGTCTCAACAAAATACTTGTACACCCATGCTCATAGCAGCATTATTCACAATAACGAAAACGTAGAAGCAACCCAAATATACAATGAATAATAACTGAGGAATAACTCAGCCTAAAAAGAAAGGAAATTCTGACATGTCACGACCTGGATGAACATTGGGGACTTTATGCTAAGTGAGATAAGCTAATTACAAAAGGATAATTACTGAATGATTCCACTTACATGACTTATACAGTTACAGCAGTCAAATTCGTAGATAATAGAAAGTGGAATGGTAGTTGCTATGAGCTGAGGGATAAAGGGAAAATCGGGAGTTATTGTTTAACGGTTCGTTTCCATATTACAAGATAAAAAGAGCTCTCGAGATGGATGGTGATAATCTTCGCACAACACTATAAATGTTTTTAACACCATTAAACTATGCACTTAAAATGGTTAAGATGGTAAATTTTATGTTATGTCCATAATAAATTTTATGTTTTACCATAATAAAAAAAGAAATACATCTGCAAAAATCATAAAAATTTATAATTAAAATTGATACATGTTGTTCTATGATATACCAATAAAGTTGATTTTTTTTAAAGAGAATAAATAGCAAACCTGAATAGTTCTATAACCAGAACCAATACACACACACACACACAAAATAAGGTATTACAAAACAACAAATACTCATTTACATGTCACTGAGGTAGAAACAGATTTTTAAGAAGTAATAAACAATGAGAAAAAGGAAATTGAGAGATTGCAAGTTCATTTCCTTAAAAAACAAAATACTGATCCCAAAAGGGCTCAATTTCTCTCCCATTTCAAGGTCTGTTATGGGTTGAATCAAAAAAGACATTCTAAAGTCTTAACCTCCATTACCTCAAAGTGTTACTTTATTTGGAAATATTGTCTCTACACTAACCATGTTAAACTCAGGTCAACAGGTTAGGCCTTAATACATTATGACTGGTGGCTTTACAAAACAGAGAATTAAACAAAGAAACAGACATACACAGGGGGAAGATTAGGTGAAGACACACAATGAAAACATGTAAATACAGAGGACTGCAGTGATGCATCTAAAAAACAAGTAATGTCTGAAGAAGATGGGAGAGAGACATGGAGCAATCCTTCCCTGACGCCTTCAGAGGAAGCATAGCCCTGCAGACACTTTGATTCACATGAGATGTGAAAGGATTAAACAAACAAATCAAAAGGCAGAGACTGTCCGAGTAGATGAAAAAAAAATCAATATCTACTATGTTCTAAATGTTTGTTTCCCAAAAAAATTCGTATGTTGATATCCTACCCCTGAGTGATGGTATTAAGAGGAGGGGCCTTTGGGGGGTGACACAGTCATGAGGCATCATGAATGGGATTCACAGGCTCCAGAGAGAACCCTTCTGTTCTATGACACAGAGAAAAGATGGCTATTTATGAACCAGAAACCCTCAGCAGTCACTAAATCTGCCAGTGCCATGATCCTGGACTTCCCTGCCTCTGGAACTATGAAAAATAAATGTTTGTTGTTTATAAGCCACCTCGTCTACGGTATTTTGTTATAGCAGACCAAACAGACAAGACAAGATCCAACCATAGGCTCTCAACGAGAGACACACTTGGGATTCAAAGAAATACATAGGTTCAAAGTAAAAGAATGGAAAAAGGTATACCAGGCAAACAGCAACCATAAGACAGTTAGATTGGCTACATTAGTACCAGATAAAATAGCCTTTAGAGAAAAAAAAAAAAAGAAATCATTAGTACAGACAATAAGGGACATTGCTCTGAGAAAAAGGTTAATTCATCAGGAAGAAACATCAATTATAAATACACATATGCCTAATAACAGGACCACAAAAATACATTAAGCAAAACCTGACAAAACAGAAGGGAAAAATGGACAATTCAGCAATAGTTCTATCTTAGTAATGGATAAAACAACTGGATAGAAAATCAGCAAGGCTACGGAAGGCTTAAAGAATGCTCTCAACTGATTAAATCTAACAAACACAGAACACTCCACCCAAACAACAAAATACACATCCTTCTCTAACACATGAAACATGCTTCAAGAAAGACCATACACTATGCCATAAAATGATTTACTTACAAGAAGTGAAATCATACAAAATGTTCTAAGACCACAATGGAATTCATATAACAATTAACAACACACAAATAAGTCAGGGGATGTAATGTGCAGCATGGTAACTATAGTTAATACTATATTGTATGTTTGAACGCTTCTAAGAAAGTAAATCTTAAAGTTCTCATCACAAAAAAAGTGCATAACTATATGTGGTAATGGATGGTAACTAGAGTTACTGTGGTGATCATTTCCCAATATACACAAATATCAAACCATTATGTTGTATAACAAATTAATATAATGTTATATGTCCTTTATATCTCAGTTTTTAAAAATTAAAAACAGAAGAAAATATTTGAAATTTTAAAATATACAGAAACTAAACAATACATTTTAATAATAAATGGGTCAAAGGAGAAATCATATCAGAAATTAGAAAATACACAATCTGTAAAGTCCCAACCAGAGCTACGATATTGTGATTTTCCCTTATTCCCATACCTCGGTGTCTATATTCTGCTGGGTTCATTCTCTCTTCCCAAAATGTTTTTCACTTGTGATGGGATAATTTATTATGCAGCAATAGGATCCTAATACAAGTGTGATCGAATCTGAAACTGTGAACTACCTCCATGTAGCTCACATGGCATCTAACAGATGTCAATAGCTTTCCCTTGAAAATGTAAAATATCCCAAACTGCTCTGTAAGTATGCAGTGCCTCCAAGCACCTCAGTACAGTTTAGGAACTGTGGCTCTAAGATACAAAGAATTTCTAAAGACAAAGAAGGATAATAATGAATGTCAACTACAAATTTATACATACATACATATATGTATATGTATGACATATATATACATATGTATATGTATGTATATGTATACGTATATATGTGTATATATATACGTATATTGTTACAAGAAGCGGAGTACAGCATTAGGAATAGGAAATGTAATGGCTGTGTGCGATGTCAGAGGGATAGTGGATGGGGGAGGGGGACTGACACAGTGTGGGGGATATAAATGATAAATGTCTAACTATTACTTTGTTTTGTGCACCTGAAACTAATAAATAAATAAATGGATGAATGAAAAAGAAGCATATTAAAGAATGACAAAAGGGTAGATACCCCCAGGAAGATTTATGAGTTCTAAATTTGTAGGCATCTAATAACATAGCTTCAAAATATCTAAAACAAAAAAATTTTTTTAATTTACAGAATAGCAGAAATAGACAAATCCACATTTGTACACCTCTCTCAATAACTGATGGAATAAGTGTACATAAAACTTAGTAAAGATAAATGTAATAGGAGACCACTGTAAAGATTTAAACAGAAGAGTCGCTGATCTGATTTACATTTGAAAAACATCACTCCGCCAACCATGTGGGGAGCAGACCTCAGGGGGACACGCAGGCCGCTGCAGTCATGCAGGCGGAAAAGGAAGGGCAGTGGCAGCAAAGAAGTAATATTCCTCTTGATGTGTGCTTTTGTAAACAGCCCCTGCCTCCTTCCAGTTTCTTTGGGATGTTCCACTAAGCCTAGTCATGACAAGCAGAGCCCTTTTTGACGTAAGATAATAAATACAGTTTTGGATAAACTCTAGCTGGAAACTTTCCCAAACGGGAAAACTCTAATAATTCCCATAAACCTTTGTCTCTGAACCCAGTTCAGAGACCCAACCTACGTTAAGTTATCACATGGAGGGACCCTTTAGGACTGGATAATTTAAAAGACAAAATCGGTACTGCTTAGGTGACTTCCTGTAGCCAGCAGAATAATAACAACATCAATAATAACAATAGAGTTTACTGAACACTTCCACTTTGTGCCAGGCATTGTGCTAAATGCTTCAGGAACTTATCTCACTTAATCCTTACAACAACCAAAACCCATTTTAAAGATGGGGTAACAGAGGCTTGAAGAGGCTTCAGAACTTATCTAAAGCCACCCAGTGAGTCAAGTAGTGGAGACAAGACTAAAATCCAGGAAAAAAAGAAAGAAATTAGAAAATACCTTTGAGATTAAAGAGAATTAATGAAATGCAGCTAACAGCAGAGTGCTATGAAAAAACATTTAACTGTAAATGCGTCTATTAGAAAAGACAGATCTCAAATCAATAACCTAACCATCCACCTTAATAAATTAGAAAAAGCACAAATTATGTCCAAAACAAGTAGAACAAAGAAAATAAGATTTTCTTTTTAGTGCAAATAAAATAGAATATAGAAAACCAATAGAGAAAATTAATTAAACCGAAAGTTGGTTTTTTTCAAAAGATCAACAAAAATAACATCTTTAGGTAGACTGAACACAAAAAAGTGGAGACTCAAATCACTAAAATCAGAAATGAAAAAATGGTCATCACTAACAATATTACAGAAATGAATTAGAAGGGAATACTATGAACAAATGTATGCTAGCAAATTGGATAGCATAAATTTCTAGAAAAACACAAACTACCGAAACTGACTCATAAAAAAATAGAAAATCTGAATACAGCTATAACAAGAAAAAATTTGAATATGTAATTTGAAAACTTCACACACACACACACACACACACACACACACACACAAGGCTAATGACCAGATGGCTTCACTGGTGAATTTTACCAAACAGTTAAAGATGAATTAATACCAATCCTCCAAACATCTCCAAACAGAAAACAAAGAAAGAGGACATTTTCCAACTCATTCTATAAAGCCAGTATTATACCAAAGCCAGACAAAGACAACATAAGAAAACTACGGACAAATTTCCCTTCTGAATACAAACATAAACATCCTTAACAAAATCTTAGTAAATTGAATTTAGCGACACACAAGAGATTATAAATCAGATTCAGTGGGATTTATCCCAGGAATGAAAAGTTCGTTTAAAATCTAAAAATCAATTTATGTAATACATTATTTTAATAAAGAATACAAATTACATGATACAAACGCAGAAAAGGCATTTGACAAAAATCCAACACACATGCCTGATAAAAAGCCTCCAACAAATTAGAAATAGAAGGTTAACTTACTCAACATTTAAAAGGGCATGTCTTGGCAGTTCAGTCGTAGGCAGTGTTGTTCTATTGCTATAATAAAATACCATAGACTGGGCAGCTTATAAACAAGTATTGACTTCTCACAGTCTGGAAGCTGAGAAGTCCAAGTTCAGGGTACCAGGCAACGTGGTCGGATACTAGTGAAGGCCTCCTACGGAGGTGTAGACTGCCAACTTCTACTCTACGTGGGACTCACATGGGACTAGGAAGCTCTGTGGGGTCTCTTTTATAAGGGCACTAATCCCATTCATGAGGGCTCCATCCCCATGATTTAAACACCTCCCCAACGACCCCACCTCCAAATACCACCACATTGGGCACTAAGATTTCAACACATGAATTTTTAGGGGACACAAACATAGCCGGGCATCTATGAAAAACCTATAGCTAACTTCATACTTAATGGTAAAAAGACTGATGCTTTCCCTCTGCGAGTGGGAACAAAACAAAACAAAGATGTCTACTCTCACACATCTATTTCACATTGTACTCACTGTTCTAGCCAGAACAATTAGGCAAGGAAAACAAATTAAAGGCATCTAGTTGGAAAGGAAGAAGTCAAACTGCCTTTATTTGCAGATGACATGATCTTAAATATACAAAATTCCAAGGAATCTTACTAAAAATTTTAGAACTAGTAAGACTTAAATAAGGTCATAGAGTATAAGGTCAACATACATAAATCAGCTGAATTTCCATACACTAGCAATGACCGGTCTGAAAATAAAATTAAGACAACAATTCCATTCACAACAGCATCAGAAAGAAGAAAATACTTCAGGATAAATATAACAAAAAAGTCTAAGACACTGAAGACTACAAAACACTGTTTACAGATTATTAAAGAGGACCTCAAGACACCTCATGTTCGTGAATTGGAAGACCTAATATTGCAAAATGGCAATACTCCCCAAAGTGGTCTACACATTCAACACATCCTCTATCACATCTTTCTTGCCTTTTTTGTTAACATTGACAACCTGATTCTAAATTTCAACTGAAAATGCAAGAAATCCAGAACAACCAAAAACGTCTTGAAAAATATAACAAGCTTGGAAGACTTCCCAATTTCAAAACTTACAACAAAGTTTCAGTAAATTTAAGTGCATATCTCAAAATGGATAAAAGACACAAATCTAAGAGCTAGAACTATAAAACACTTAGAAGAAACACAGGAGTGACCTCAGATTAGGCGACAGATTCTTAAGATATGATAACAAAAGCACAACAACAAAAGAAAAATAGATAAGTCGGACTTCAAAATGAGAAAAACTTCTAAGCTTCAAAGGACATCATCAAGAAGTGAAAAGCTGAATGAGAGAAAGTATTTGCAAATCATATATTTGATAAGAACTAGTATGAGAATACTTGAGGTGTGATTAAAAAAATCAGTAAATGTTTGAATAAAAAAATTATTACAGTAAAAGACACATTGTCATTAATACCCCTCAAAATACTCCCCTTCACTTTGAACACACTTATCCCATAATTTTTGCCACTTTATGAGGCAGTTCTATTAAGTCCTCTTCTGTGAGTGTCTTTAGTTGTGCTGTCGTGGCGGCCTCTATGGCCTGATGGACTCTATGTCCTGAATCGGTTCAAAATGTTTACTTTTCATGGTCCTTTTGACTTTGGGGAAGAGCCAGAAGTTGCACGGTACCAGATACAGTAAATAAGGTGAATATAGACACACTGTAATGTTTTTATTTGACAGAAATTGCCATACCAAAAGCGATGTATGACACGGAGCCTTTCTGTTGTGATCACAAAATACGGAGAATGCTGCTGCCGAGTGCCATCCAACTGAACAGCAGGGACCTTCAATACAGGAAGCAGCATGTCAAACCTTAGTAACAGTGTGTGACAAGTTTCCACTTGTTCAGTGCAGTCAGTCAGGTGTGAGCTACAGTTGAGAGAAAGTGTGTTTTAAAGTGTACTGTAAATCATCCTCCATCATGACAACACTCTGTGTCACACACTGCTTCTGGTACGGCAATTTCTGTCAAATAAAAACATTACAGTGTGTCCTTATCCACCTTATTCACCGGCTCTGGCACCATGTCACTTCTGGCTCTTCCCCAAAGTCAAAATGATTCAGGACATCAAGGCAGCCATGACAGCACAACTAAAGACACTCACCAAAGAGGACTTCCAGAACTGCTTCAGAAAGTGGCAGGAACAATGGGATAAGTGTTTTTGAAGAGAGGGGGAGTATTTTAAGGAGGATTAATGGCAATGTGTCTTTTACTGTAACAAATTTTTTTTTTTATTTAAACATTCACCGTATTGTTTGATCACACTTCATATAAAGGACTCTTACAACTCAACAACAGAAAGATAAACAATATAATTTTTAAATGGGCAACAGCTATAAATAGACATATCTCCAAAGAGGATACACAAATGACCAAAAAGCACATGAAAAAATACTCGACATCATTAGGAAATTCGTGTCAAAACCACAACAAGATACTGTTTCACATCCAGCAGGACATCTATGGAAGACAGAAAGGGAAGGAACCAGGGAAAATAAGTATTGATAAGTATGTGGAAAAAGTGGAAACCTCACATATTGCCAATGAGAATGTAGAATGGTAGAGCTGTTTTGGAAAACAGTTTAGCATTTTAATTCCAATCCCAAGAGAAATTAAAACATTGATCCACACAAAAACTTGAACAGGAATGTTTATGGCAATATTATTTACAATAGCCAAAAAGTACAAACAACCTAAATGTCCATTAACTAGTGAATGGATAAAGAACAAATACCCATACAATGGAATGTTATTCAGCAACAAAAACAAAATACTAATACATGCTACAACATCAACCTCAAAAACATTATCTCAGTGAAAGAAGCTAGATACAAAACAGCATATTGTATGATTTCATTCATAATACCCAAAAAACCCAAATCTATAGACCACTAAAAGATTAGTGGTTGCCTTGGGCTATAAGTGAGACTACATACAGTTTTGTGGGGAGGAGAGGGAGGAAGGAAATGTTCAAAAGTTTAGATTGTGGTGATGGTTGTGCAACTCTGTAAATGTACTAATATTATAGACTTAAATGGATGAATTTTAAAGCATGTAAGTTACATTGCAACAACTGTTAATTTTTTTTAGGACACTGAAAGGTACTGCGATCTTCAAAAATGAGATCAAACACAGCAGATAGGATTGGAGGTTCTAAAGTAATGCAACTATAAAGGGATTTTTTTCTCCTCTCCAGATATATTTCTTTTTTTTTTTTGCTTTTACTTCCCTGTACAGACTAGCAATTTATGAAATGGTTCAGATAGTCTAGCAGAACTCAGTAATACAAGTGATTAAAACAAAAAATTAAATCTAGTAATATTAAAATAGCTTTTCCATAGACATACTAACAATATTCCTCCACATTATAATGAATTAGAACTAAATGTCCTCTTCTGTGAAGTAAGGCCAATACTATTTATATCTCACAGACTTGTGAAAATTGAGATAATTCAGGTTTAACCTACTGCCTGGCATATAAGCACTCGATAGATGTTAGCTGCCATAATTACAGAGGGTATTCAGATCCAGCCTGATAATATGAGTCATGGATTCTATTATTGATATTCCAAAAGGAATAATTAGTGGGGTAGGAAGAATAGCGACTTGATAAGAACGTTATGTTACCAGAGAACTAAGTCCATAAGTACAAATTCTATAAGCTCATTGGTAGTGAAAATGGTATCAATAGAGGGGGAAAAAAATTCCAGGAGAATAAGCAAGCCAAATTGGTACTTGTCTAAAAATACTCGATCCACCCAAGAGAATTTTACAAAAATATGAACACATGCCCCTTGTACCATGAAACAAATATGTGACAATTTCCCATCCCTATTTACTTTTTTTAATAAAGTCACTTCCTAACTCTGCCTATTAATTTAACTCTCACAACCAAATTTCATTCAAGCAACTCATCATGTTCTATCCCACCTCTGTTTCCAGACATTCTAACCATCCCAAACATTTCACCCATCTGAAACTAGTAGGTAGAAGATGTAGAAAATGGTTAAGAATCAAAAGCTCCAGAACCTTTAGTAAAGCTAGAGAAAAACCGGTTTAAAGTACAGTGTCTTTTCTAAGCTTATGTCACTAGGATTTGGTCAGGTCCTCCCAATCATACATTAGATATTATTCAAAAAAAATCCCACTTTTAAATATGCAAGCACATTTCCTCAAAAACACAGTGTAGAAGCATCTTATGAACATTTTAACTTTGTGAATTTAAATTAATGCAATATAGCTATTAATAAGTAATAAAGTATTACTCCAGGCACAACTTTTGAAATAATACAAAGCCCTCCAAATTTAAAAAATATGTCAAAAATCATGTATTATTCCAAAGCTGGCTAGCTGAGTAAACTATAAAGCTGCTTACACTATTGCCTACTGGTTGCATTACTTAGACCAATAAAAAGAATCATCCACCTTCCTTTGTCAGGACCATGTTAACAACAGTGTTCTTTCTGTGTTTTAAAAACACGATAATTTTAATCACTGCTGTGCTTTTATTTCAATATCCACTGCTACTAAATTTTAAAATCTTCTTTTGTCCTCTAATAATGTCATTAAGTGGACATCATAGTCCTAATGCAAATAACATGCCTGAAAATCAGTATCTTTGGAACAGAAGTCAGATGTGGTAAACTCTATAAGGAAAGCTAAACAATTGCCACTTTATGCTAGGCCAATAATTTTGGAAATAACAAACTGGAAAATATTAGATATTAGAGATAATGCCTGGAAATTAAAAGGTAATATTAAAGGAATAATACGTTACAATAATCATAGATTGACATGCTCAAAGAACCTGTTCCCACCACTTTCCAAGAACTCTTATGGGAAAATGAGACTTGAATGAAATAAATTTTGAAGTATGCAGGGTTTTTAGGATATTTCTCCCATAAAATAAAACAACCTTATGTATGCAAACCCTCAGAAAAATGTTTATTTTTTTAATTAAAAAAAAAATGATTCCGCTACTTCTATCACTCCATCTCTCAGATCAAATATAACTTTTGATATAATCATAGCAATCTTTGGAAAAACCAAGTCTATAAGTTGAGTTCGTGGCTATTCTGAGGCTCAAAGCAAAATCACTGCATCTATAGAACTGCCCTATTCACCTTTACAATTTATCCCTTGTATGGTAGACGGTCAGGAGGTATATAAACTTCTGTGGAGTCACAGATACATTTTTATATTTCCTACAGACAAGACGACTACCGTATTTTGCTGTTTACAATGTGCTCCCGTGTATAATGTGCACCCACATTTTTGGCCCAAACTTTCACGGAAAAAAATCTTTTGTTTTAATTTTTCAGTACCCATGTATAATGCGTATCCTTATTTTTCTCTCACAAATTTGGGCAAAAAAGTGCACATTATACATGGCAAAATACGGTAAGTAGCTAATAAAGTACTCTGACATAAATCCAAGAATTGGTCTTCTATTTTGTGTGATCTCCCAACAACGGTAAAGTTTACCTTGCTGTTGTCACTTTTTATTCATTACTATTCTAAAAGAAAATTCAAAATTTCAACACCCTTTTGTAAAATAACAACTTTCTAATCATTTACTGATGTCCAAACCTGAAATGCTCTTAAGTTCCTTCTGATAACTACAATCTGAATCCCCCGAATATTTAATTCCAGTATAACCATAATGCATTAATACATGACTACAGGAACACAGCTGCTAAATGGAGCATGTTTTTGACTGCAGACCACAAATGATAAATCAAGCGTTATAATGTCTATATGTAACTCTTGCATTATCAGCTAAATCTTATCAAGATGTTCCAAACTCACAAATACAAGGAGTTAAGATGACAGAATCACAGAAGGTTAGAGTTTGGAAGGAACCTTAGAGGCCACAGAAGTTAATCCTTACATTTTAAAAGTTGTGGTAATTGAGACCTAAAGAGAATAATGAATCACCCATGGTCACACTATTTACACATAGTATGAGCCCATCCTACGTCACATACACATGTATCTTACCTTTCTGGTGATGTGTTAGAAGTGACAGGACGCCCACGGACACCTTTTTTACTTTTATGGTCTAGAGAGAAGACCTTGTTTCTTAGGCTTCTGTCCCACTAGGAAAAACAAATGGAATTTTAATAATAATCATAGCAATATGACAATGAAGATGCACTTAAATTTTCATTTTATTTAGAAATTCGAAATAAACAGCCAAATTAATAGTAGTTCACAGAGGGGGAAAAATACAATCTACAAAACATGTGCCTCTTTTGCTAGTGCAATAATAGTAGGAATAGATTTTAAAATTTCAAGGCAATTTTTGTCAGGTAATCAACTTTTTGAGATTCTAAAGCTTACATAACTATAAAAATTTTTTAATGTGTCTAAAGGAAATAATAAAAATTATTACATGTCAAGTTACATAATGCCTGTGATTCTTAATTAGCTGCATTTATATTAGGTAGGTACAAAAGTAACTGCGGTTTTTGCAATTATTTTTAACCTTTTAAACCACAATTATTTTGCACCAAACTAATAACAATTTGAATGCATTACAATTACAATTGGTTTCTCATGAATTGATGCATGGAAAATTTTACGAAAGAGTCGGACATTTTACTAACAGTATAGATTTAATCTGACTAGAAACAAAAGTTGAAATTAATTTATTTAATACACACTGTGAATCTAGATAAATAAACTATTTATTTTATTTCTATGTATCAGTCTCCTTATCTGAAAATGGATATAATAATAGTAGCTATCTCACAAGGATGTATGATGATTACATACATAGTAAGTTTAAAACACTGTCTTTCTTGAAGAGATATTTATACACCCATGGTCACAGCAGCATTTGTTCACAAAAGCTAAAAGTTATAAGCAATTCACATGTCCCATCAACAAATGAATGGAAAAACAAAATGTGATATATATATATGATGAAATAAAATGAAATACTATCTGGCCTTAAAAAGGAAGAAAATTCTGACATGTTACACATGGATGAATCTTGATGAGTGTTAAACATTAGGGAAAAAAAATTATATATATATATATATATATATATATATATATATATATACACACACACATACACACATACATATATACATATGTATACATATATATGTGTATATAGATATATATCTATACACACATATATATATATACATATACATACATACATACATATATATATATATATATATATATATATATATATATATACACACACATCTCCCCAATTCCTGGCACAGAGCTCCAAAAACCCTTGTAATTGCCTAAGTGATAAGAGTACTAACTATAGTACATGTCAGTAATAGCATAACATTTTTTTCTGAATATTTTCCATCTGCAATTGATTGAACCTATGGATGTGGAACCCATGAATATGGAAGGGCCAACTATATATAATATATATAATTTTTACTCTATAATAAATTCAATATTCAAACATAAAGAAAAATATATAAATGCAAAGAGACAAAATTTTATTAAAATAATATCTTTTTTCTTCCTATTAAATTGGCAACAATTATACTGTGTGATAACACCCAGTGCTAGTAAGTTTGTACAAAAATGGGAGATCTCATCGATGACAATATAATTTGGAGCAAATTTTCGCAGTATCTATTAAAACTTAATACACAAACTCCCTTAGACCTACTCAAAATTGATTCCCTGTATGTAAAAAATGATGTTCACTGAAACACTGCTTCTATTACAAAACTCTGGAAACAACCAAACTGTCTGAGTGCATTAAGTAAATAAATTATAGTATACAGTATATCTTTGGAGTGCTACAAAACCATCAAAAATTAAAGAGGCAGATCTAAATGTGTCAAAACAAAAAACTTTAAGGTATATTAACTTAAAAGAGTAAAGCACAGAACAATATGTATTTCATGATCCCTTCTGTGCAACAATCAAAAAAATAATCAAAATAATATAAGCACATATACATTTGTTTTTTCTTTGAAAGGAATGAAAAAAAAAAACTGTTAGTTGCCTTTAGGAAAAGGAGAGGGAAGGATTCTTTGCTTCATCTTGTTGTCCCTTTCTATACAGCCCAAATTTTCTAAACTTATATAAATATTTTTTATTTTTATGTCAACAGAAGTCATCTGGTCCCATTTATTATTTCCCTTTTTTGTACCTTGCATTAAAAAAAATGAATTATTTAATAATTAAATTTTTAAATAATGTTAAAGCAACTAATACTAATGACAAATCTTTCCTCTGAGAACAAGTTATAATAAATAGTTAATTTTTCTTGTCTGCAACATAGAAACACATATATTCAAGGTGACTTAAAATTTGTTATCTTAAAATACTAATGTTATTTTGTCCCCTCCCCTCCACCAAATTCATATGTTGATGTCCTCCTAACCACCAATATGACTGTACGTGGAGATAGAGAGGTAATTCAGGTTAAATGAGGTCATAAGGGCAAGGTCCTAATCTAACAGGACTTGTGTCCTTGTAAGAACAGAAAGAAACACCACGGATGGGGATGGGGCACAGAAAAAAGGCCATATGAGGACACAGCAAGAAGACAGCCATCTGTAAGACACAGAGAGAGGCCTTAGAGAAACCAGACCTGTTGACACCTTGATCTTGGACTTCCAGCTTGCAGAATTGTGAGAAAATAAATTTTTAAGCCACATAGTCAGTGGTATATTATTATGTTAGACCTAATGGACTCATATAACATCAAATGGATAAACTGAAAAATCTGAGAAAAATTCTATTTTAAAAAACTGACCATGAGTTGTGCAAAGCAAGAAAAAAAGTACTTAGGGAGGACAGGTGGCTCAGTTGGTTAGAGCGCGCGCTCTGGGCAACAGGGTTGCCGGTTAGATTCCCAAGTGAGCCAGCGAGCTGTGCCCTCTGCAACTAGATTGAAAGGACAACAACTTGACTTGGATGAAGCTGATGAGTCCTGGGAAAAACATATTACTATTCCCCAATAAAAAGTCCTAGAAATACACATTGTTCCCCATAAAGTCCTGTTCCCCTTCCCCAATAAAAATCTTTAAAAAAAAAAAAAGTACTTAAAAAGTGCTATCTTAATTAAGCCTTATTCATGAGATCTCTATAATGTTTAATAGTGATAAAATTAAAATCCAGATTCATAAACAGAATATCTTCTGAAAAACAGTTGTCTTACGTTATGTTACCCTTGAACATACACCTCTCAAATTTACAAAAAAAAAAAAAGAGGGGCAAATGATTCTAATAAGCTTAATATTCTCACAAATTTAAATAATTTATTTAATAATGAGATTTAAATTTCATGAAGAAAATAACATGCATAAGGTACACTTAGATTTAAACTGAAGAAGACACCAACCTCAAAGAATCAGTTCAACATATGCCAGATATAAACTAATTTAAACCTACAAATAAGTAACACAAGCAAATCCATAAAAGGATATATAAGAAAATAAAAACTGTTTTACTAAAATATTTTAAATATACCAAATAATACTATGTACTTAAAAGAAATTAGTTTTTATTTACCCCCTGCAAAGGGAGGTCCCACCGTTCTGAGCTTCTGAGTTTGGATAGTGATGATTTAACACAAACATCCTGTGATTTTGCATTAAACATCTTTGTTATCTGAAACCAGAATGAGAAAATAATCAGTTTAATTAAAATATAAATAAGAGCTGAACCAGCAAACAGAACCCTGTATTAATATTTTACTATTAGCTTTAAAAGTTTTAAACTCAATACTTAATTTATAGGTAGTTATATATAATTTTATTTAAAAAAGAAACTCCTCATTCAGTATAAAGGTAGATAAATGAAGTATCACAATAGCTTCACAACTATTCTCTTACCTATAGTCTCTTACCCTTCTAATCTTTCAAATGCTATCCACGGTCCTCTAATATACAATTCTAATTATGGCTACAATAATTAAAATACAACAATGGCACCCATTATTTATAGATAAAACTTAATTTAAGCTCTTTCCCATCATTTACATATCACAAGCTCTATACCCCGCCACACTGAGTTTACTCAATCTTCTTCAAACATGTCATATAATTTTATATCTCTAGACCTTTGTTTATACTACTCTCTCAATCTAGAATGCCCTCTCTACTTCTCCCATGTGAAATACTTCAGATTCTGCCGAAAATTATTCTCCTATCCACACAACCATCACTCCCACACCAAGGCATTCCTTTCTCTGTGAATGTATTTGGTACATTATTTATATTACACATATCATATTATAATTATTTGTCTACATGTCTATCTTCTCCAAACTGTGTAGGTCCTTAAAGAAGGCCCTGACTTAATCACCTTTACATCTCCAATATGTATGGCTCATGACATGCTGAATAAACGAATGAATGATCCATCAGAGCCACAAGTTTGAAATCATTTGTTTAGAACTTAGTACCTTAACTTTCATATTAAGAGAAAGTTATAAATAATGGTTAAGCATCAAGTTCAGCCTATAAAATATAACATATAATAAGCACTGTACTATATCAACTATAACCAGAATAATCCATAAAACGATTTCATGAGAGTAAAACATAAGTCTGAAGGATAGAATAAACATGAAGAAAAAGTATCTCAACTCTTTTATTTCACTAGCACCTCTGAGTTAATCCTCCTAGACACCAGTAATGTATTACTCATATCTATTTTACATAAAAAGGTACCTGTTTATAATTCTTCATCTGTAATGTTATCTCTAAATCAACCATTTC
This sequence comes from Rhinolophus sinicus, assembly GCF_057876585.1. Taxonomy (NCBI): domain Eukaryota; kingdom Metazoa; phylum Chordata; class Mammalia; order Chiroptera; family Rhinolophidae; genus Rhinolophus; species Rhinolophus sinicus. The sequence goes on along the minus strand of NC_142517.1, from coordinate 79,025,766 downwards.
CTTCATATTTTTAATTAGGGAACAATAGATACTTCTTCAGGCAGTAAGGCAAAGGCTTCAGGCTGTTCATACCCATGAATCCTTTGTGAGCAGGTTATTTAGCCTACATGCTATGGCATACTGTATTTTTCAAAGATGGCCACACCAATAATCCACCTCCCAAATAGTCTTTTTACAAAGTAACACTGATAGTGCTCCAACATCAGGCGTGGTCTATGCTCCTTCCCCTTGAATGTGGCCACAGCTTGGACTTCCAAAACTAGATCATACGGTCAAAGGCAATACAGCTTCTGCCTAGCTCTCACATGCTTGTGTATTCTCCCTTCCTTCCCCTTTTTTCCTTCACTCTCTGTCTCTCTGTACTGTGGAGGAGAGATTGTTCCATGACGTGACCAATGTATGACTCAAGAGCTGGACCAGGTCAGAAAGGAGATTGCTTACCGCCAACCTCACCTTAAAGACTGTCTGATGTAGTCCATGTTCATTCTGACATAGTAAATCAGCACCCCTCCCCTGCCTCTGGCTATGTGGTGGTTCCTGAAATAGGCTGTTGTCCTGACCTGGTCAAGCATGCCAAGTAACTTCCCATACCTGGTAGCATTCACTTACTAGTACCCATGACTACTGCCCCCTTTTACCTTATGTAATTCTTTGTCACCTGTCAAGTGACTCAGGAAATCCACTTCATCTTGCAGCCACCCAAGACGTGCCTCACATTTAAGTTTACTCAATAGCCTGTGTTGCTTGCCAGGCTGGAGTGGCCAGCCTCTTTCTTCCGTTTTTCCCTGCCCTCGTGTAGAGATAGATTTTCAGTCTCAGGACTTTTCTGTGGGTCTGCATGTACTAACAGACACACACACCTTGGGAGCCCTGAGCCAACAAGTAAAACAATCTTGGATACCCTGAAGCCACTATGGTAGAAAGATCACACAGAAAGGTCAAAAAGAAGTAGACTTGCACCAATATATTTGAAGTCTTCCCAGCACAGGTATCAAGGTAAGTGAGTGAGCTTTTAAGGTGATTCCAAGCCCCAGCCGCCAAGACAACCTAGCTAACTCCAAGTAGAACAAAAACAAGCTATCTCCAAGTGAACCCTGCACAGACTGCAGATTCATGAGCAAAATAAGTTTAAACCAATAAGTTTTGGGGTAATCTGTTATATGACGCTAGTTTTAATCTAAAAAGATGTCCAGCTCAAACTTGTAGGACAACAACTGAGATTTAGCAAAAGTAAGAGTTGGGTATAGGTGCTGAGTCTTTTGTAAAATGAGTATCGTATAAAAGAACATTGATGGCCTCTACGGAAGAATTTATATTCTTTTCTCACACTAATTAGTTTTTATCTTTTTACCTATGAGTGGCTTAGACTCAGTATCAATGAATTATTTACCTTAACAAATATTCATGTATACTTACATTAGTAGGGACACAAAATATTAAGATAATCTACCCCGTTTTCAAAAAGGGCACCTCTCTATTTTCCCCAAAGTATAAACTCATGATATCTGGATAGTTATTAAAACTCTAAACTAGTATAAAAACCTTGAAAATGTTTAGGTACTCTTACTTAGCAATTCTACTTTTAGGAATTTATCCTATGGAAATAAAATCAAAGTACATATATAACAAATATTTATGAACAGGGATATAGACTAGGTATGTCTTATACAAAAACTAGAAACGATGATAATAAAAAAAAAAATATGGTAAAGCCAAACAATGATATATTACATAGTTGTTATTAAATAAATGTTCCAGAAGAATAATTAACATAAAAAATTATTTCCAATATAATAAGCAGAAAAGCATATGTACATAATCATCTTTTACAATGTAAAAGAATCCACATATAGAAAAAATATTGGATATACACAAAAATGTTTTACAATGATTATCTCTGAATGGTGAGATAAGAGCAGATTTTTTTCATTTTTGTGTTCTCCTATAGTTTCCAAATTTTTTCTTTTTAAATTGGGGAATACTGGGAACAGTGTGTTTGCCAGGGCCCATCAGCTCTAACTAGTTGTTCTTTCAATCTAGTTGTGGAGAGTGCAGCTCAGCTCCAAGTCCAGTCGCCATTTTCAATCTTAGTTGCAGGGGGTGCAGCCCACCATCCCATGCGGGAATTGAACCGGCAACCTTGTTGTTGAGAGCTCACACACTAACCAACTGAGCCATCCAGCCACTCCTCTGGAAACTCAGCAGCAGCTTGTTATCTTCAATCTACTTGTGGAGGACGCAGCCCACTGGCTCATGTGGGAATCGAATTGGCAACCCTGTTGTTAAGAGCTCGTGCTCTAACAAACTGAGCCATCTGGCCGCCCCCAAATGTTTTATTTTTTTAATAGGAATACCATGCAATTATTAAAGGCAAGGGGAAAAAAAAACATTTATATCTCCAGAACTATTTCTGTGTCAGCTTCTTGGTCAATAAATGATAGATCTAAATCTCTCACTCTAATATAATTTATGATTGGGAAACAGACTTCAAGTACAACTAACTACTGTCAATTTTTTTCTACACTTTCTTCTTAATGATTAACTGATCAAAAATAATGTAAGCCTTTTTGCCACAATCTGATCTCTTCTTAGACAAATTTTAATCAGTCTCAAATGTGTACAATCAATAAAGATTCTTAAGCTATTAATGATTCTACAAAGCCTATATTATAATTCCATTACAAGAATCAGATGGACTCCTAATACTTCTAAGTATTTTTTAATAGTTTCCTAATACTTTAAAGATTGAAATTTAATCATTTAAGGAAAAAAATGGGTTCTAAATCCCTTTCCTTTCAAGTTATACTTAAATACATTGATAAAACTCTAATAACTTCCAAAAAATCAAGCTCAAGAACATTTATTTACTAATATTCAGATATAATACTAAATAAGCCATTTAGCAAATCAATTCATGCAGTTAGTTTGAGGTTCATTTTAAACCTAATTCATTATAGTATGCCCTCAAAAAGAGGATGTATGAAAAGCAGATAATCAGGAAAAAAAAACACTTGCTGGATTCTATTGAAAAGTTATACATTGCTAACTTATACTCTTTAAACTGTTCAGGCTGATATGCTCATTGCCATGTTCTTAATTGAGAACTTCAGAATCTTAATCACTTACTTGTTCAGATACTACATAGATATGAAGTTGTTATTTAAAGAAAATTGGGTGTGTGCCCATAGACATGGTTATGACTTACCAAGGAAGATTAGAAAGTCTTGTTTTTCTGCTCTGAAATAGATTATCAACCTCCCCATGTCTAAATCCAAAGACTATGAATCTTCACATTAGCAGAATTCAAAGTATTCACTCTTACTCCACATCTATCCAGAGAGATCAGTCTTGAATTAATCTATATCCAGCTTCTATCAAAAGGCCAAGTATAATTTAGTAGATAATAATGTTCCAAAGACTTAGCTACAAGGATAATGGTTGCAGCATTAATTTTTTTAAAAATTGAAAATAACTCAAAATTACAGTAGGATATTAGTTAAATTAACTGTGATGCACCCATATAATGGAATATAACATAGTTATTAAAAATATTTACTACTGCTTGCTTCCCTGGTACTAATGTCTAGTATAGTCTCCAAGACATGTCAAGTATCCAGTAGCTTTAAATTTGATTTCAGAAAATGATGTTCGTAGTATATAGTTAAATAGAAAAAGCAAATTATAAAACAGTATTTTGTGGTTTCATATTTTGTAATATCTAAATATTTGCTTATTACATAGATAAACTGGAAAAATATACATCGAAGTATTAATTTTGGTTGTGTCTGGATTTTCATTTTGCTCAGCTGAATTTTTTTTTTCAACTGAATTTTCTAACTTCTCTGCAGCAAACTAGTTATACTTTAGAAATATTTTTTAGATGCTTTAAACTCAAAATATTATCAGTGTCTTGTCCCTATATCCATAAAAGTTCTAATTCAGTAATTTATTTCCCTAGCTGTCTTAAGAGAAAAGGCTATAGTATAAACCACTAACAAGAACTTAATATGCTAATTTTCTTTAAAAACTTCCACATTTTTAAAACGCAGTAGTACAACTTTATGTATATTTTATTGTTGAACAACTATGTAAATATATTGTAGATCATGAGGTCAAAAAAATTAAAAATAAGGAAAGGAAGGCCAGAACAAGCCTTGTAGTGGTGGATTAGAATTGGAAGTATCCGTGTTAAACCCATGGTTTTTTATAGATATAGAGAGAAGTAGACAGAGAAATAAAAATGTGTGTGTGTGTGTATGGGTTAGTACGCATACATTTTTCTAGTCATGTCTATTGAGAGAGCCTAGACACAATGACACCTCAGCAGCAATAAGCACACCCAGCACCCAGACCTGGATTTCTAAATATCATTCTTTAATAAAAAGAACCAGCGCTCCTTGGAAAGTATCTGGTAGTACCAGAAAATATGGAAGGGCTCAAAAAAAGATAGGAATATGGCAAAAGGGCACAGGAGCCAACCCAAAAGATCTCCCAATACTAAAGCTGGAAAACTTTGATCAGCAAAACCAATAGAAATAGTAGTACATTGTAATCCATAGAATAAAATAAATACCTATGAATCCATACTGATACAATAATTGAATAAATAAATATGGGGAAAAGAGGGCTAGCTCTCCCTTACAAAAAACTTTCAATTAGTAAATGTAGAGGGAATGAGGAAAATAGAAAATCACCAATAGAATATTATATATACACGCGATCAGACAACTAAGTTCACAAACTCATCCTAGAAAAAGTGCTACATACCCCATTGCTGAATTCCACTACAGTCACCTTCAAAGTACTCCCCTTAGGAAGCTATGCACTGACTCCAGCGCCTAGTCCACCCTTCAGAGCAATTTTGGAACTCTTTTTCTGGAATGGCCATCACAGCTGTCATCATATTACCCTTGATGTCCTGAATGTCATCAAAATGTCTTCCTTTCAATATTTCCTTATCTTCAGGTAAAAAAAGAAGTCATTGGGGGCCAAATCAGGTAAGTTGGGAGGATGTTCCAATACAGTTATTTGTTTACTGGCTAAAAACTCCCTCACAGACAGTGCCGTGTGAGCTGGTTCATTGCTGTGATGCAACAGCCATGAACTGTTGGTGAAAAGTTCAGGTTGTTTTCATCTAAATTTTTAATGCAGCCTTTTCAGCGCTTCCAAATACTAAACTTGGTTAATTGTCCAGTTGTTACAAATTCATAATGAATTATCCCTCTGATATCAAAAAAGGTTAGCAACATTGTTGCAACAAGTTCAGGAACTTAATTGTCACACCTCGTGTATACATAATTGTTGCAGGCAATATCCACTGCAAGATGCTAAACAATGGTCGACACAGTTTGAGAAGAAACAGTATATTTGCATTGATTCAAAGAATCTCTCCAAGACATGTATTTATTACAATAGGAAGGAGTAACTTTAATGAAATAAGCAGGAAGCAATCATCTTAAGCAGGTGACCAACCAGCTTGACAACACCAGTAATAAGACATATGATCATCATGTACCCCCAACAGGACAGACTGACAAGGGTACATCACTTCTGTTGTATTCTTCCCAAAAGGTCATAACCTTAATCTAATCAAAAGGAACCTGAGATAAATCCCAACTGAGATATATTTGACAAAATACTGACCAGTACTCTTTAAACGTGTTATGGTCATGAAAGAAAAAAAGACTGAAGAACTGGCATAGACTGCAGGAAATCAAGAAGACATGACAACTAAATGCAATGTGGGATCCTGGAACAGAAAAATGACATTAGTAGACAAACTAAAGAAATCCAAATAACCTCTATAGTTTAGGCATGGTACCAATGCTAATTTCTTAATTTTGATGACTGTACTAAGGTTATGTGAAGTATTAACAACGGGGGAAACTGAGTGAAGAGTAGACAGAAACTCTGTGCTATTTCTGTAACTTTTCTGTAAATCTAAAGTTACTTGAAAATAAAGTTAAAAAATACTGTAGTACAGCTGAAAATAAAAAAGAGAAATGTATTTACTCAATATTATAAATTTCTAATAGTGGAATTTCAGATTAAATTCCATGAAGCAATAGTCTAAAGCAGAACATTTCACTTCACTGGAAGTGTTAACAGAAAAGAAGCAGTAGTCAGTACAGAGATATTTAGAATGGGGTATGGTAGTTAAAGACATCCCACTAAATGGAGAAGATATTTGCTAGTGATACAGCCAATAAGGGGTTAATGTCCAAAATTTATAGGAACTCATACAGCTCAATACCAAAAAAAACAAACAATCCAATTAAAAAATAGGCAGAGGACCTCAACAGACATTTCTTCAAAGAGGACATACAGATGACCAATAGACATATGAAAAGATGCCCAATGTCACTAGATCAACAGAAAAATGCAAATAAAAACCACAATGAGATATCACCTCACTCCTGTCAGAATAGCTATCATCAGTAAATCAACAAACAAGTGCTGGTGAGGATGTGGAGAAAAGGGAACCCTTGTGCACTGTTGGTGGGATTACAGATTGGTGCAGCCATGGAAAACAGTATGGAGGTTCCTCAAAAAATTAAAAATAAAGGTTATGATCTTTTCCCTCTGCTCTAGCCTGACATCCTGCAGCTCAAACGCACCACATAAATTCTAACAGACCATATATATATATATATATATATATATATATATATATATATATATATATATATATATATAACAGACCAAATATATATATATATAAATTAGAACTACCTTATGACCCAGCAATTCCACTCCTGGGAATTTATCCCAAGAAATCCAAAACACTAATTCAAAGATATATGCATCGCTTTGTTCACTGCAGCACTATTTACAATAGCCAAGATAGGAAACAACCAAAACGCCCATCAACAGACAACTGGATAAGCTGTGGTACATTTATACATGTAGTATTACTCTGCCATAAAAAGGAGTGAAATCTTATCTTTGCAATAACATAGATGGACTCAGAGGATATTATGCTAAGTGAAGTAACTCAGACTGAGAAAGATATTACCAAATGACCTCACTTATATGTGGAATCTAAAGAACAGAATAAACGAGCAAACAAAACAGAAATAGACTCATAGATACAGAGAACAAACTGATGGTTGCTAGATGGGAGTAGGGTTGGGGATGGGTGAGAAAGGTGAAGGGATTAGAAAGTACAAATCAGTAGTCACAAAAGAGTCACGGGGTATGAAATACAGTATGGGGAATATAATCAATATTATTGCAAAGACTATGCAAGGTGCCCGATGGGTACTGGACTTATCGGGGGAATCACTTCATAGATTATCTGAATGTCTTAGCACTGTGCTGTACACCTGAAACCAACATAAAATAATACTGAATGTCAACTATAATACACACACACACACACACACACACACGCAGTGCCAAAAAAATGTATACACATTTTAAGAAAGAAAAAAACTATTAAAATTATAATACTCAGGGCCAGCCTGGTGGCTGAGGCGGTTGGAGCTCCATGCTCCTAACTCCAAAGGCTGCCCGTTTGATTCCCACATGGGCCAGTGGGCTCTCAACCACAAGGTTGCTGGAGTACCGCAAAGGATGGTGGGCAGTGCCCCCTGCAACTAGAAAACGCAACTGGACCTGGAGCTGAGCTGCGCCCTCCACAACTAAGACTGAAAGGACAATAACTTGAAGCTGAACAGCACCCTTCACAACTAAGATTGAAAGGACAACAACTTGACTTGGAAAAAAGGCCTGGAAGTACACACTGTTCCCCAATAAAGTCCTGTTCCCCTCCCCCAATAAAATCTTTTAAAAAAAAAGAAAAAAAATTGTAATACTCAATCTATACCAATAACAAAAGATGAATACAAGTCACATCTGACTTCTGCAATTACAAGAGGTGCTCAAAGTGGTTACTATCAGCGTCCAGACACTTCTGACTAGGGCGAACTATTGCTTGAGTAAAGTATACACTTGTATACATTTTTTTGGCACCACCAGTATATATATGTACATGCATGTGTGTGTGTTTATATATATATATATATATATATATATACACATACATACATATATGTATATATAAATGTGTATATATATATATATGTATATATATAGTCACGGGAGGTAAAGAGCAGCATAGGGAATACAGTCAATGGCACTATAGTAGCTATGTACGATATCAGATGGGTAGTAGATTTGGTGGGGTTATCACTTTGTGAGGGGTATAAATCTCTAATCCTTATGTTGTTTTGTATACCTGAAACTCATAATAAAATTAAATTTTTAAAAAACTGGGTATGGTACCAATGTAAGATTTTTTTCACCTCCTTCATTTACCACACTTAAGCTAAATTCAGAATTTTACATGAAGAAACCACATCCCACAAATGTGAAGTAAGCCAAGGTACAAAAAAGAGTCCCTAAAGCCATGCTCTCTGTGTGGTCTTCTAAGACACTCTTGATTCCCTCTCATAGACTTCTCCCTTGTTCCATGAAATGTACCAAATTAAAGTCCTCTGTGCATACCCTGGAATGCTTCAGAGAAAAGTGTCTAATAAGTTATTAAAATGTAAATCAGGGTACCAATGCATTTAAATCACAAAGTTCTAGAAAAAACAAGATTATCTTTTTAAAAACGGATTATGTTTTTGAAAACTTCCAAAGTAGGTGGAAACTTCATTTTGCTTGTTTTGCTACTCTTGGCTAATAGAGAAGAAATAAAGGAAGAAAAAAAAAGGTTTAAAAGGACATATTTGAATACTAATTTTCAGCACAAGACTTAAATATAACTCTTCTATGTCTACAGGATTATAATGAATGAACGTGAGGAGCTCTAGTATATTCAGTCATCAAAGAACTGCTGCATTATGATTTACATAAAATTTCAAATGAGGCCTGGAAAGTACAACTGGTACATCTTACAATGATTTAAACAAGGCTGGTCCCAGAAAGGATTTCCTGCTAAACCCTCAGATAATCAGCATACACCATTCCCAAAAAATCACTAATTAGTTACAGTTTTATAGTATTTTTTAAATTTTATTAAAAAGACAATAGCAAAATATTTTCAATATTAGTAACTAAAGCTAATGCATGGGTTAAAAAGAAAACTAATGCATACCTTATGTAACTCGGAAGATGAAGACTTTTTCCTTTTTCCTTCTGTGACAATTTCTACAAAAACATGGTAAAGATTATCACTTAATATCTGGATGAAATAAACAAGGTAATAAAATAAATCCTTTCACAGCCATCCTTTGCTTTAAATTAACTTCCTGTTAGATTTAGAATCTATATTAATACATTTTACAGAACCTGACAGAGTAAAAACATCAAGGTCACAAAATAATCAGAACAGTAGCAGATTCTCACAAAATGTCCCCATTAAACAACAGACATATGATGACAAAAGAGTAAAAAAGAGGAAAACTGGTTCTAAACACTAAATAAGAAATTCCCTGGCAAAAGTCCTGGCATCTAACAGGTGTTCAATAAATGCTGGTCCGTATGACCAGAAAAATTTTCAAATTTTTATGATGGGGTCAGGGAGAAGGCAGCAAAGCAGAAGCTGAGACCTGGAAGTTAGGAATATTTTCCAAAAACATTTTTAGTTCTACTGCATATCTAAGCATCTATGCAACTGGGAATAGCTTGTCTTTCCTCACCAACATTTTTCAGACTTCTTATAGAGTTTTCTCTTATGATTCTTGCATTCAAGTAACAAATATTTGTGAAGTTTATCTCGTGCCTGGCACTGTGTTAGGCATTGAGTACAGTGTAGTAAGCAAATTAAACACAGGCCAAGCTTTCCTGGAACTTACAATTTACTGTAATATATCACAGGTTTCATAATAAAAATGAATGGTAGAGATCCACACATATGTGGTCACCTATTTATGACAAAAACACCACTGCAATTCAGTGGGAAAGGGATGGTCTTTTCAATAAGTAATGTTGAAGCAATTTGATAACCAAATGGGAAAACAAATAAACCTAACCTCTACCTCACATTATACACAAAAAATTAATGTTAAGTGGATCATAGATTTAAATGTCAAAGAGAAAGCAAATAAAGCTTCAAAAATAAAAAGGAGGGGAATATCTTCATGACCTTGGGGTAGGCAAAGATTTCTTAAACAAGGCACAAGTAGCATTAATCCTAACCTTGACTTCATTAACACTAAACTGCCGTTTAGTTTTCTCACATTCTCACACCTCATCATTGAGAATGAGAAGGCAACTGGTTGGCATCCCCACGGTGGAGGCCTCTCAGCATCCTCCCCGCCCCCTCAGCTTTACTTACCTACCTATAGTTTAACAATAGATCATCCCCCTGTGGCTTAAGCTTGGAATGCCCCATCCCACCCAGTTCCGTTTTAGAAAATTACCCTGAAACTTATGATTAATACCCTCAGGCTTATTGGTCCCGATCTCTATGGTCTAGCATTCTTTCCAGGCTAATCCGATCTTGTTCCAGGGTTGCTGACTCCACCACAGAATCGCGTGGCCAGAGGGAAGGCTCCACGGGGACCTCCAAAACCGTCAGATAGCCTCTGGCGGAACGCTCAGACTTTCCCTTAAAAACCCAAGCCAGTCTGAGACTCTGAAGGCCGCGTTTGGAGGTGTTAACCTGCTGCCTCCTCAGACCACCGGTGCTCTGATAATAAACGCTTACTCTACAACCCAAAAAATAAAAATAAAAAAGAGGCAAACCACAAACTGAAAGATAATTTGTAATACATGTATCTATGTACAGTATGGTGACTATAAATAATAATACTGTATAATTCATATATCTGTCAAAGGACTCATAACCAGAATGTATAAAGAACTCCTACAAAGCAAAGGCAAGACAACCCAATTTTCAAAATGGACAAAAGCCTTGAATACAGTACCTACGGAGGGAAGGAATATTGACTGGGACGGGATACAAGTAAGCCTTCTGAGATACTGGAAATGTTCTGTATCTTGATCTCGGTGATGGGTGAACAAGTGTATGTACACAAGTATAAAAAGCCATCAAGCTATATATTTAAGATACGTATAATGTGTTACATGTAATACCTCAACTTAAAAATAAAAAAACTTGTTGAATAACAATGATAATAAATGAACTATAGTTTATCCAGAAATCTATATAGCTGAAATAATCTCTCCTAAGTGTGTAATACACAGCATTAATTTCACTATATTCATTTCTTGAAGCAAACGCTGATGTAAAAGTTATGTTAACCTCTATACTTAAGCCTCTGATCATTTTAAATAGTTTTCAATAAAGTAGCATTCCTTAGACTACCAAAAATAAATAATTCTTAAATAAATGGTAAGAAAACCTTTACCTTATATCACTTTCTAGTCAATTTTAAATCTAATAAATAATAAAAACACGTATTTTTTAAACAGGAATATCAGTTGCTTAAATTGCAATTTACAGATTAACATTCCCCAACTGACTCACTGAGTTAAAAGTGCTTCTATCTTGTTTTGTAGAATGTTACTGTTTCCTTTAATCAATACTATTATGACTTCCCAAAATTTTAGGGCTTTTTATAATTGAGTTGCTCCGTCTTATACTAGGTTAATTTTGGAGCATTTTAATAAATAATGTGCCTTTCTACTGGTGATTATCTGGTATAGCATTGTGCTCAAGAGTACAGATTTTAAAGCCAGACAACCCAAATTTGTATCTTGCTTACTAGTTATCCCTTCTCTTAGGCTCAGTTTCTCATCTCGAAAACAGGGCAGAATAACCAGCTTTTCAATTGTTAAGATTAAAGTGAGATAGTCTATATTAAAGTATTTAGCATTATGTCTGTGATATAGTTAGTGCAAATAAATGGTAGTTATTATTATTATATTTTATATTAAAATATTTCTCTTTAAGTGACCTCAGTATTGTATGTTAGTATTAGCATATAGGAAAATCTAATTATTCTCATTCTAAATATATGAGCCAAACAATGAAAAAGCATGACTTGTTCCTAAGTATCTCGTGGAATAACTCATTCACTTATTTATTCCATAACATGTATTTAGGATAATAATTACCACTGCCAGGTACTACACTAAGTACTTTACACAAATTATTTTATTTAATCCTTACAAAAATCTCATGGGATCAGCGAAGGTATTATCTCTACTTTATAGATGAAGAATTCAGGTTTGAATAATCCAAACAAATGTCCAAGGTCACCATGTTGATCCATCATTGGTCTGACTCCAAGTGGTATTCTTAACCAGTATATTCTTAACCGGGCATGCTAGATGCTATGGGGATTATAGATGAATAAGACAGTGTCTGTCACAGAGTTAATAGTAAAACAGCACAGAGTAAACAATTTGGCAAGCTAGAATATATAATGGAATATGATAAACATCATGTAAGAGGTGCAAAGACCTATGAAGTTCAGAAAGAGGTATGATTATTTTTAAGTTTGAGTTAATTAAAGAGTTCTTGGAAAGGCAAAATTTAACTGGGCTTTGAGGTTAAGTTTTAGATAATGACTAAATTTTCAATAGGCAGCTAAGATGAAGCAGCCCACATTAGTCAGCCTCCTCAATTACTGAGGACTCCCATTACAGTTATCCATCTAGGAGGCAGGTTTGAGACAGCAGCACCATTATAGCAAATTTCCAGTCTAGATCTCTGGAGGTTACTCAGTCCTATCCATAAGCCATTTGCTGTGTTACCATGTCCCTCTAATCTACTTTCCAATCCTCTGCCTTCCATCATCAGGCCTGGGAATCACTTTTACCATCCTAGATACCAATCTCTACGGCCCATTCCCTTGCTTTTCTCATTTCTTACATAATTCAACTCTAGCCTTTCATCTGCATTCTTTTCTATCTCTTCACTAACCCACTAAATCCTTTCTAGTGTCAATACAATTTCCTTAAATTCTGAATCTTTTCCTTGAACATTTCCTCCACCTTAGTTTAACTGAATCCAGCTTTTTATTGACTACACTATTTTTTTAAAACTCTCAAGATTCTTCTCCCACTTACAAAACCAGAAGCAGGGATTAACCATCTCCTTCCCGAACTACCACTTCCAATTAATATTCTAACTTTATTGCAATAATTCCTCTTTTAAAATCCCCATAAGTTGGATATATGACCTCACCCATATTTGTGATCACCATACTGACCCAAACCTTCTCCAACACTCCTAAAATATTCTGATACTTGATTTATAGTTTTCCTCTCTATTATTAAAATCTACCATCACTCTGAACCTGTAAAACTATTAATCAATTCACTCAAAACAATAGACTCACCTTAACTTACTCTACTCCAACAAACTTCTACACATCCCTATTTCAGAAAAACATTCATGAATGAATTTAAGGAATAGCGCTTCACTTCTCAAGCTCTCAAATGTGAATCTCATTCTACAACATATCGTCCTTTGGCCCTTCCATTTCCTCACTCATACTGAACCCATTTTTTTGCTCCTATATCCTGTCATACCCTTTAACATCTCTGCAAATAATGAAGTTTTTTCATGATTAACTGTAGATTCTCATTTTGAACTTCAATTATGGTTTATTACACTTACGAGTCAAAATAGATAGACATCACCTGGGCCTACAGATAAAAGAAATGTCTCACTATGGGACACCCGGTCCTCAAGATGAAACTGGAGGAGGAGGGAACTTTCAAAATCAAGCAAGTTTGAGAAACAGTGCATGCTCAGTTACTCTTCTGGAAAGGCACAATGTACAGTAGCATCGCAAAGGCTTTGAAAAATCCTGTGGTAAATAAAACTTTCTTGTAACTACAGTATCACATGTAATTGTCCATGGAACCTTCTTTTTTCCAAGTAGGCTCACTAATGTCCTGTGACAGTAAAAGAGTTTAAAATTTGTAGTCAGAAAGACCAGATTTTGAATCCTGGCTCTGCTTCTTACTTGCTATTGCTAACGGTTGCTTACCCTCCGTAAATCTCAGTTTCCTCATCTGTAAATCAGAAATAATAACCACCTCATAAACTTTTGAAAGAATTAAAATTTATATAAACTTTAGCACAATGGTTAGTACCTAAGTACTAGGAAAAAGTATGTATACTTAACTCAAATTGAGAGCAAACACAGATCTTGAAGAATGTTGCCTGAAGCAACCAGTCGAAAACCTGAAATTTGCTTGAACTTTCCTGTTTTAATTCAAAAACCCACTTGAAAATTGTGATCTATGACTCTAAATGTTATACTTTTGTTGTTGTTGTTAAACGTTTCTAACAGTCATTCGCCCTTGAATGATCCACACATTCAATTTTTATGTCGTTCAACTGTTAGTGGACCTGTCGCTGGCACCAATAATTTTTTTATCTGTGTCCCTATCTAACTTACTGCTTTTGATATGCTTTGAACTTGAAAATAAGATAATCATGCTTATAAATAATTTTAAAATATAGATTCAATATACTCTGAAGAAGGGCTTGAGAAACTTCTCGTGAGTGAATTTTAGTTTAGCATACAGACTTTGTGATATCTCCTCACTGTTTAGGGGTGTTTTGTGTTTAATTCCTAATTCATGGCCACATTCACAAAAGTAGGGTAATGGGGTCTTTGTGATTCTTTTACTTATGGAATTTTTCTTTTAATTTTAACATATTAATTCATTTAAAAACAATAAATGCTTTGCATGTTAACTAAAATACTTTTATGAAAAATATATTTTCAAAAATACTTAGAAAAATGGCATTTTTTTACATAGTTTAATGTCTGGTTTAATACAGGACAGCTGATTTTCCCTATCTGTTTCTGCATTCAATTTGTTGTAACATATGCCATGTAAAAAACAAAAAACAAAAAAAAAACATATGCCATGTAGCCCCTGGAAAACTCTACTGTACACATGTAGGAGAATCGGAGAGAAAGGCAAACAATGACTTACAATATTATGAAAGCAGTTTTGACCTCACAGACCCAAGAAGGTCTCAGGGAGCCCAGAGGTCCCCAGAGCACACCTTTAGAACCAGTGCCTAAAGCAGATATAGCCATGCTGGAAGCCATCCCACTCCCACAGTTATGTTACCTGAGCCCATAAATGCTTATTTTGTGTTTAGCTTAAACCAGCTGGAATTGGGTTGCTGCTACTTGCAAATAAGTGAATTCTGAGCAATACACTGTGTAACCCCTACAGAGTTCTTCCTTATTTAAGAGAAAGTTTAGGGAAACCTAGTGCAGTCTCATAGAAGAAACTGAAACTTCTTCCCTTCACTTCTTTCTACTGCTATCTGCCTTGCTTCTACTTCTAACTTAGAATTCTTCCTTAGAATTTTAACTTAGAATGCTTTTATTAATCAAATTCCTCTCTTTGAGTACTTATGAAATTCTGATAACCATACATATCAGTTAGCAACTACTAATAAAATGGCAACTGCATGCACATAAATGGCACACAGAATCCAGAATCCCTTGAAATGTGAATAAATAATCATGTTTTATTTCTGGGAATTTATGTGGGGAAAATTAAATATACACTATTAAGAAGAGAATCGTTAAAAATTAATGTTCAGCTCTTAAAACCAGATGAATACTGGAGAACAGCTAGGTAATACTCGATTTGAGAATGGTTTTTAATTATATGTAACAACAATTACTTTTCAGAAAAAATAGCTCCAAAAGAGAAGTCATCAGAAAAAAAAAAAAATCCTCTCCCAAGGGATAACTAACAAAAATATCAATGTCTTTTAAGAATTAACAACAAGAAAAACTTGTTGACTGGGAGGAGCTCTACCTCATGTTTTAGAAAGAACGCTACTTTTGAGTTTCCCAGATGTAGTACCCAAGACTGAACATAGTCATTGAAACTGCAAAGCAATTTCAAAAACAAAAATATGCTGAGAAAAAAAAACAGTATGCTCAGAATAAAAACACGAAGAAAGGACGTCTTTAAATCCTTTGTTCGACTTTTTAATCCCCTTTGGAAGAAGCATGAGGTGGCTGGAAGAGAAAAAGGTTATTTAAGCGGGCCACTTCACAAGAACGAGATATGTTCCAGTATTTATCTGACGAATTAAGTGTCAATTAGCAAGCCCCGCCTTTCCATCGTTGCAGCCGTGTCTACCAGCCTGGAGTAGAGGGGTTAAGAGGCAAAGTCGAGATCAAAGAAATAGAGGAAAATAGGGTCAGGCTCTGAGCAGCTGGAAATGAAATTGGAACAGTGGTGGAAATACAAGGAAGGCGTGGCAGGAGAGCCGCAACCCAACCGCGAAGATCCTTGGGCCGATAATACTCATGCAGGGTGTTCGTGAGAGGAAAAAAATGCAAGGGTGTTGGAGTGAAGAACTACGAAGGCTTCGGTGACAGCTCGGACTGGGTGTTCGATTCGCAGGGGCGGGGGCGACCCAGGAGTCTTCCATTGTGCGCGCCCCTCCGCTCCCTCCCCTCCCTTCCCCGCCCCCGCCAGAGCCCGAGCCCTCACAGCTCCGGGCCCCAGCACCCGTCGCTGCCGGTGCCTCCCATTTGTATAAGGTAGGAGACAATATGCTCAGCCATCCTCCGACCCTTTCTCACCGGATGAAGATCGGCGTCGTCCGGCCTTCCCCTTGTCCATCTTCTCCTCCTGCAGGAGTCGTAGTTACTGTCGCTGTCACCTCAAGACCCCTTAGGCTGGGGGAGGGAGGGGGAGGGGAAAGGAAAAAAAAGCCAGGAAAATACGAACCGCGCTTGCGCAAGAGCTGTCGTCTGCCCTCAGACCGGAAATCAACCGCTCCTCCCACCTCCACCCGGAAGTTACTTCCTGGGACCTGTTTTCTCTGTGGTTTGCCACTTCAAGTCTTTTTTTAGAGGCGCTTTTTTCATTGTCTCTGCCCTTATGACAAAGTGAGTCTGGTTGCAAAGTTTTAGCCAGAGATCGTCAAGGGGTTGTGCTGACTTGGAAGACTAATTTGCCTAAAAATTAAATGGAAAACTTTAGGAATTCCGCCAGTTCGCTGTATCCCGCCAGGTGGCCCCAGAAGTATGAGAATAAAACGTTACCCCTTTTGCAGTATTTCTTTCCTCACGGTCTCTCCTATATATTTGTCCTCAAGGCGCTTCCAGAAACTCAAAAACAAGATTTTAAGACAGCAAAATCACTTACTAGCCTAGTGATTGGTTTAGCAGTTGAAGTGGAAATTAGGTCAGCTGAGGAAAAATATGTCGGAGAGTATCTCATTAAATTCAAGCTCGTCATTTTTAAAGACCAGCAGATAAGCTCTGCATCAATTTTTTAAAACAAAATATTGATATGATAGGAAGTGGGTGGCCGTAACCTACAATTCATACAACTAACTTTTATTACAGTACCTAAGGGCATAGCTCTGTCCTCAATGAACTCAACTTTTAGACTGATTATTTTTTAGTCCTTTCAAAGGGCTCATCAGTTTAGAAAATTGCCCTATTTTGTTAGCCATTATGTACATACGTGAATAATTTTTTTAAATGTGTAAGCCTTAATCACAACACTTTAACAAAATTCAACAGAGCACTCTAGTCAGAGGCAAAATGATAATGTAATGTTCCAAGCTGAAAGGAATCCTGGAGATACTTGAATTTAACATCCGCTCCCCCCTTTCCCCTTTTACAAAGGTCAACAAAGGGACTTGACCAACTCTCCACTAGAGCCCAGTCTCTTGCTTCTTGAAGTTGGCGTCTCAATAATTACTGTGTGGTCTGTGCTGAGGTGGAGATAAGCCTTCAGGTGCTAAGGCTTAATGGGGCTGGGGGAGGAATAAGCTGAAAAGGGCAGGAGTCGCTGAAGAGCAGGAATATTTAAGGGCTTGCTAAGATTGAAATTCACTACAATGATTCCATTTAGAGGCCCTAGTTTATTTCTGTTAAACAAATAAAAAGCATTGCTTGCTGAAAAATATTTTAAGTTTACTCATAAATCAACCTTTTCAATTGAATAATTTAATGCAAGAATCAAACCGGCTTAATTTATTAGCCAATTTTATAGGAAACAAATTAACTGCAAAGATGGAAATGGAGCTGAGAGATGGAAATATAAAAAAGGAAAATGTAAGTAGGCCTAATATATTTTCACCAAACTAGCAGCTTCCATAAAAGTAAGTGGTTTTAAAGTTTAGCAGTAAGAAATAAATTTAAGAGAAGTGAAACTATAAGAAATTGATCAAATTATTCGGCATGCAAATATTTCATTGCCACTGAACCAAATACAGCATTTCTGCTAAACAGACTTAGTGAGCTAGTTTGTTTCTTTGAATTGGAGCTTGTTTTGAATGACATACTTGAAGATAAATGAACTTTAGGCTCAAGAATTTCAAATTTGCTTTTTTAACGATTATTTTTATTGTTGTAACTTTAACAATCAATACTGCATAGTTGACTGTATTGCAAACAACTAAAGTACTAAAAAGTTCAGTTTCTACTTTTGAGGGAGCTATTTAACAACCTCATTTGCCTTTTGTGAAAGGCTAATTAAATGATCTTTCTTTTACAGTGTTTTATGATGTTCAGTTGAAAGCTTCCTTATTTAAAAAATATGAAAGACCAAAAACAGTGAATGGTTTTCTTAGTATGTTTGAGGAGAATGTCATTTCTTTTATATACGTTTATTTCACATGCTATAGAGCCTTTTAAATTAAAATCATTTCAGATTAGAAATTCATCAGCCCAGCATTTTATAAGAGGAGAGGATGGACTGGTTTGATCCTAATGAGTATGGTTCTTTATTAAGTGCTAGATGTGTGTATTAAGTATTTAAATTAGGTATTCATTATAATTTTGTTACAGCAATGGGTATGGTTTTAATAGGTTCAAGACATTATGGCAGTGTGAAATTGATCAACCCTTTATTTTACCCCTTGATTACAATTTCTTTGAAGAGAGCTTAATGAAATCTAGAAAAGGCCCTTTCTCATCACAAATGAATTAACTTTAAGTACATTACAAATGTAAATAGATTTGGATGACCACTGGGGACATCTAGACTTTCTACCTATTTTAAAAATAAAAATGAATAATCTGGAATTACTTACCATAGGCTCCAGGAAAGCCTAGATTTTGCAGATAGAGTACTGTGTCATAATTGCTATTCGCTTTATTTTCATTAGTAGTTGACACTTTAAAATATTGAGAATTTTTACATGAAGGAAGTTTATCTTCCACAGATAAGATGCAGATAGTTTGTTTGGCTTCAACGATATCTTCCTTTGTAAGGCAATCAGTAATAGTAACTACCCTGAAATAGAATAGCCTGTTCCAGAAGTTATGAAAACCTGCAGTAACTCGGGGCATTTGAGCAGAAGAGGTAATCTATTGTCCGGCAAGCTGTAAAAGGAAAATGTTGTGTAAAAACATTTAACACAAGGTTCCTAACCTGTCATTTGGCCCTGGGACTGAACCTGAGGTACCTTGTACCTACATCCCTAATTTCTTTGAACTGTTCTATCTAAAAATGTTGTGTTTATTTAGCATTTCTACACCTTAACACATCTGGCTGATTGTAATAGAAAAATTTCATATTATAACTTAGTAAAATAGAGGCTTTAATCTTTTTTAACCTTTAATTTTTGGTACCCATTTACCTCTGAATAATCCAAATCAAGAAGCCTAGAATCTAGGATTGGACAAAGTCAGTAAATCCAAAATGTAGCTGTCAGAATTATTTGGGAGAATCTTCTTTTAAATTACCTATTTCCATGTCCCACCTCAGACCTTTTGAATCAGAATCTCCTAGAAGAGGGGCCTAATAATTGTATGTTTAAAAAGTTTCCCAGGAATACAAATCGGTTTAAAAAAAAAAGGAAGCATAAAACTAAACTAGGGCTACACACTCAGGAGATAAAACCATAAAGAAATACAAAGCAGTGGTCACTTTTAGAGGGAGGGATAGGGTGCTTGAAGGCACTTTACGGATGACTGTCAAAGCCAACCTAGGGTGGTTACAAGGCTGTTTCTCTTTATAATAGTTCACTAAACTACTAATTTTTAAAACTTTCCTAGGAGATTCTGTTGCATAGTCAAATTTGGGAACCCCAAGATTTGGTTACAGCTGATTTTTTTTTTCCTGCCCCTAATATTCTATTTTCTAAAAGTCTTTGCCTCAGGTGGATTAAATTCAGCTTCTTTAGTCTTTCCTGGGGAGGGGTAGGCAGAAGGAAGGAATACTATTTAATTTGCTCTTTCTTTTGAAACTGCTATGTATACAATTTAATAAGGTCTATCATTTTCTACTATTTTTCTACAATTTATTAAATGGAATTTTATACAGGCATAATTATTTTTCTTAAGAAAAACAAAACCCTCATTCTGTTGCATTCTGTGTTGGGAAAATAAAAATAATGCTGCTCTTGTACCAAAACAATAATTGTTTTCTTAATTCTGAGGGAAGCATCCTTCATTCTGTGCTTCTTAATGGCATAGGATATACAAAAGGACCTCTTTCTTAAATATACCAACAGATGATGATTACTAAAATAGGGCATCACTGTGTAACCAGGGGCAAAGGGGAAATAAGAAATTATTACTAATGTCTACAAAGTTGCAGTTTTGCAAGACGAAAAATGCTCTGTGGATGGATGGAAGTAATGGTTGTACAATATTATGAATGTACTTAATGCCACTAAACTACTAAACTGCATGCCAAAAAATAGTTAAAATGATCTAATTTATCATATTGGACAACAATTTTTAAATAAATAATTAAAAAAATAACCACACTTAGAGCAAAACATAACAGCTGTGTCACCACCTAATCCAGATTACTAGTACCTAATTTGAAATTCTATTACATATTATTTTCTTTTTTTATTTCATTCAACACAAAATGACTAGACTACTTGATAAAGGAAACTAAGTAACAAATACCCTCACTAAATTTTCAGTAAATGAATGAAAACAGTCAAATACTATGCATTTTTAAGATCACTGGTAAAAAGTATTCTTCTCTCAAGCTCCTAGAGCTACTTGAGTTACTTTGGACATGTCACTTTACCTTTGGAAAGCCTCGCTTCTCTATAAAATAAATGCATTAGCTAAGAATATCAGTAACATCCCTTGCAGCTCTAACAATCTCATTCT
This sequence comes from Rhinolophus sinicus, assembly GCF_057876585.1. Classification (NCBI taxonomy): domain Eukaryota; kingdom Metazoa; phylum Chordata; class Mammalia; order Chiroptera; family Rhinolophidae; genus Rhinolophus; species Rhinolophus sinicus. The sequence goes on along the minus strand of NC_142517.1, from coordinate 79,004,752 downwards.
TGAAGCTAAGCTATCGTATTCTAAACCATTCTTTAGAAAACTAAGCATATAAAACAATTTGATTGTCTCCTTTATTTTAATGGACCATCTTGATTTGCAAAAGAGAAAACAAATATATATAGATGCATAAGACATTCTCTAAGAATAATCACAAATCAACCTTTATTAACTTTAGAATTATAGAAAAAGTCTCTTTAAATTTTCAAAGCTTTGCATGCATCTCTCTCCTGTATACACAGCTAGAGGATTTTTGTTCTTCCTTATGCCCTTAGCAAAAAATCATAAAATTCTAACAACAATATTTAAGTGCCTACTATTCACCAAGAACTAGAGATATAGTAGTGAACAAAATGAAGTCCTTGTCCCTGCTCTCATGTAACTTACATTCTAATGGGGGAAACAGACAATAAGCAAGTATATGTCAGTTAATAATAAGTGCTAAAAGAATAGAAATGAAAAGGGGGAGAGAAAGAGAGAGAGGAGAAAGAAAGGGAAGGAGGGAAGGAAGGAAGGAAGGAAGGAAAGAAGGAAGGAAGGAAAAAGAAAACTGAAGCATCATAGATAAAGAGTGAGGAAGGCTTGGAAGGTGTTGCCCTTTCAGATAACCTGTTTCCCCGAAAATAAGACCTAGCCGGACCATCAGCTCTAATGCATCTTTTGGAGCAAAAATTAATATAAGACCTGGTCTTATTTTACTATATTATATTATAAGACCAGGTATAATATAATAATAATATAATATAATATGATATAATATAATACCGGGTCTTATATTAATTTTTGCTCCAAAAGACGCATTAGAGCTGATGGTCCGGCTAGGTTTTATTTTCAGGGAAACACGGTAGAATGCTCAGAGGAAGTTTCTCTGATCATTTAACAGGTGGGCAGAAACTTTACGGAAATGAAGCCCTATAGATAACTAGGGGAAGAGTGTTCCAAGCTGCAGGAATGCCCTTAAACAGGGGCTTGCTCCACAACTTGGAAGCAAAGAGGCCAGGTGTAGCTAGAGTCATGTAAGCAAGAGAACGGTGGGAAATGACACCTGAGAAAGAGCTAAGAGCCAGATGAAGTCGCTAGATGAGTAAGCAAGTGAGAGAATGGAAGAAAATGACACTGGAGAGCCAAGGGCCATGTAGAACCTTATGGGCCATGGTAAGGACTTAGGTGTTTATTCCGAATGAGAGGGGAGGTCACAGAATTTTGAACAGTGGTGTAAGATCCAATTTAGATATTTTGAAAAGATCATTCTAGCTGCTATGTGGAAAACAGACTGCAGAGAGATGAGAGCTTATGGAAAGAGGTTGGATAGGGAATTTAATGAAGGTGAGAGTTGATGGTGATTTGGACTAGGGTAGTAGATGTGGAGGCAGGATAAGTGATTAGATTACAGATATATTTTCAAATAAGGGAGCCTGCAGATTTGATGATTGACTGGATGTAGTGTGTGAAAGAGAGAAGGGAGGTTTGCAGCATGAGCAATTGAAAGAATGGAGTTGCCATTTGCAAAGACAGGAAAACCTAGAGGGAGAGGAGATTGAAAGGGGTGTTTGGGACATGTTAAGTTTGAGATGACTATTTGACATCCAAGTAAATATATCAAGTAGACGGTTGATATGAATTTGGGGAGAGTGACAGGTTGGAGTATATAAGCCAAACAAAATGTGCTACAATGAATTCTAAAGGATTGTGTACCTTTTCATTCTGCAAGATACTCTCCACCTTGCTCCTGTCTACCCCCACCTCCACCTGCCCTTTATATATCTGTGTGCCATTTCGGTTTTTTAGTTTGCAAACTCCCATTTCCCCTGAGAATTGTCTCTCAAACAACTAGGTACACAAACACTTAACAAAGGTAAAAAGATGAATAATGTATAACATGTGCTATTAAAAAATACTAATTTTGTTTATATTGCTCTCTGGAAGAAAAGCAGCTAACAAAGTTCTTCATTTAGTTCATTGAGTTAAATATTCTGTACCTTTCTCTTTATTTTAAATCAGAAAAGGGAAGTTTTCAGCACAGCATCAGAATAAACATTTTTAGATTTGAGAGATTACTGCTTTTCTGTAAAAAGAAAAAAACTCCTCATCCATGCCCAATTATAAAATAGACCTTTTTTGGAGAGCAATTTGGCAATATCTGGTAAAATGGAACATGTTGATATGACCTAGAAATCCTACTTCTAGGCATATTGCCTAGGAAAATTCTTGAAAAGTGCTCAAAAATATAGCTATAAGAGTGGTCCACCCGGATGGTCTGGGCTGCAACGTGTCCGTGGGGGGAGGCAATGGCAGTGGAGTTCACCGCACAGGTGAGGTCCCCTGTCTTTTCACTGGTGTCCATCTCTGTCATTGCATTCAAGTCCTGATGGGCCGTCTCAGGACTCGACCTGTCATACAACTATGTGGTAATGGCACACAGGCCCACTGCCGTGAACTGCTGCGTGTTCATGTTATTTCAGCTAAAGACTTGAACCTGCTGCTTGCCAAAAACACGAGATTAGGGATTATGTGGTTACCGCCATGGCTTCAGCCCGTTAAAGAGGTGGGCATGTGTGGAAGATCACTGTCATGGAGCTTTTCAGTCCCAAGTGGGAAAGGAAGGTCCTACTGTTTATCCTGACAGCTAAGTACAATGCCTGCAGCTTGGAGTATAAGCAGAGTGGCAAGAGCATTGACATCATAACGCAAGTCCGTGGCAATGTCCAGGACCGTATTGGGCACCTCTCAGAGACTGGCATTATGGGCATCATTGACCCCAAGTGCCAGATGATTGGCCTGCAACTCTTTTCAAGGTTATTCCACTAGACTGGGACAATAAAGAGCTCAAGGCCTTGAACATCCACCTGGAAGAGTTGCATGTCATGAACGTCAAATTCCTAGATGATTGCCAAGTAGCTACTATCTGTTTTATCTACCAGGACCCTCAGGGGCAGCATGTAAACACCTACAAGGTGTCTGAGAGAAGGAGTTCAATGAGGGTCCTTAGAAACAGGAAAATGTAGAAGCTGAAGCTTCCATGGTAATCGCAGTCCCAGAGCCTACAGGGAAATGAAAAGGCTTTAAAAGGTTAAATGGCTTGCCCTAAAGGCAAACAGCTATTAAATAAACAATTGGATACTGAGGCTCTCTGATACTCAAACTCATGTTCTTAACAAACACATACACACATACACATATACTCTCTCTTAATTTCTTAACACTGACACTAGCAATTCACAACCCACTTCCAATAAGTAGCACTCAAAATGATTTTCAGTACCACTCAAGTTGCTATCAAGGCTTATGGCAAAATTAAAATGGTGCTTGCTTTGATTTCTTAACTGTTTTCTCACTTTCAGAATCTTATTCTCCGACTCCCACACCCCACTGGCACTTTATGAAGGTGTTTGGTTGTTTGAAGCAGCCAACCTATCTAAACTGCTTTCTAGTCCTTCCTGTTCCATTAAAACCTTTTTCTTCAAGTGTTGCTGATCTCAGGTGCTATTATGTAATTAATGTATTTTTCCAACATGTAAATAACTGATTGACCTAACCATCCTTTAAAAGGAGAAGCCTCTGGAATTAGATTGATATAAGTTTAAATCCTAGCCCCACATTTCTAAGTTGAGTGACTTTCATCAAGTTTCTTACTCTTGATAAGTTTCAATTTCTTCAACTTCTGAGTTTTAGTTTATTTATGCTATCTAAAACAGCAATCTCTATCCTGCTGCTCTGCTTTATTTTTCGTCATAGCCTACATATTACCTGATATATAAATGTTTATATGCATATATTTGTTGATTATCTGTCTTTTTTCTTTTTCTTTTTCTTTTCTCAAGGAGGCCACAGCTCACAGTGACCCATGCGGGGATTTAATCAGCAACTCGGGTGCTATCAGCACCATGCTCTAACTGAGCTAACCAGCCACCCCTGATTATCTGTCTTTTAATTAACTGCTGTATCTTCAGTACCTAGAATAGTGTCTGGCAACATATGAATATTATATAAATATTTTTATAGTAACTCTCTAAATTAACTGCTCAGTCAGCTGCTTTTTTTCTTTCTCAGACATCAGACATCAGTATCGCCTATTATTAAATTGATCATAACCTACACTGGTTGGTTCATATTTCACCCTCACTGCCATCCCCTGTAAAAAATGTTAAAATGCTTACAGTGGAAATAAACAAAGACCAACCAAATGAGAAAAGCAAAACCTTATTTTTTTTCTGAGCTCCCAATAGCAAGGGAGTCAGCCACCATTGCTTGCCTTTTGTCAGAGACTTAACGCGTAAAGGTAGGCAGAAAAGTGGGAGAGCATTCTAGTGGAAAAAAGGGAAGGCTGCTGGCATGGGGAAGCTATAGGCAGGCTGACTAGTAGCAGGGCATCCTATGTGATTGGTTAGGGGTGCATACTTGGCTTTCTCTTCTCAGACCTAAGTTGGAAGCGGGGGTAAAAATTAGGGAAGCTGTCAGTTATTAATCAACTCCTGGTCATATTGGTCCAGTTGTAACGGAAGTTAACTGTTTGGCTTCCTGGTCACTAGAGGTAGCAAGCAGTGTGACTTCCTACAAGTCTGACTTAGAGCAGGCTAGCTTTCTGGGCTGTTTATTACAGATAAGGAGTTGGCTTCCTGGGTAAGTCGTTGCAGGTTGTGGGTCATATTTCTTTTTTTATATATGGTCTGGGCATTGTCCCTTAGTATATTCAGTCTCTCACTGTTTTTGCGTCATTCACAAATATTTTGAGTTAAAGTCTTTACCATAGGCTAAAAAGTCAATGTTTGTAAAGTGCTTAATTTATCATGATTTCCCACAAGAAGAATTAAGCAAGCTGAAATTTTTACTATTTTTTTTCTTTTTTAGCACTAACCTATTATTGCTTTTTACTTTCAGTGGTTAACAATGACACAGGAACTGAGCTTCCAAAAATTTACTGAACAATCTGACTTACTAGAAGAACTTAAATATGACTTCAATGAAAAAGCTGAATTGAGACACATTGAGACACAAGGGCCTTTTGTCTTTAACTATTACAAAAATGTCCCTGAGAGGAATAGCAAGCGCTACCAGGCCCTTGGCCATTTGCTCGAACAATACATTTATGAGCTTTTGGAAAAAGTGTGCAAATTACAAAAAGTCTACATCCCACCGGAGGCTGATAAGGAACCAAGAAGCTTCTTTTTCATGAGTGAGAAAGCATTCACAAATCACCATTCTGCTCTTCTCATCCTTCTTCAAGACCATGGGGTCTTTCGAGCTGGTCAGTGGAGTCAGCGGGCAATAGTACATCATGGTCTACAACATGGAAGTCAGATACCGTGTATTCAAATGGCATTGCAGGCACATTATGATGTAATTGTGCTGAACCCAAATGACAATTTTGTGGACCTAAAGATAGAAAAAGAGTGGAAAGGTCTTTCAACACAAAATATTGAATCCTCTTCCCTAAAAATGGTTGAAACTGAGAGCTTTTTCTCTCTCCAGAAGCCTCTCCAATGTATTCCAAAAAGATGTAGCAACACCCCTGAAGAACACATGACTTACGTTTGGGATTACTTCATTTCAAAGACTGAAGGCAAGGATGTTGCCTTCATTGTACACGGTTATGGAGGCTTGGTTTTTATGGACTTGCTTGTTCGTAGGAAATCGGAAGTGATGAGCAAAGTATATGCTGTTGCACTTATTGATTCTCAGCATCATGTGAGGCACCAACTGGGAAGTGACGTACAGTTATTAGCATGGATAAAGCACCACTGCCGTGAATGGGTGACAAGTCCTAAGCCTTTGAATAAACCTGCAGTTACTGTTTTGAAAAAAGAGTTTCCAATGGTTTCTGCTGGGACAGAAAAATATGACTTAGCCCCTTCCTCTAGCCTTCAGTCAATTTTTAAATACTTTAAGAAAGCTCTGAGAGCCAAAACAAATATTAATTCTTCTCATGTGCCAATAGTAACAAGAAGCTCCACAAAAATATAGCAAAGTGTTTAAGATACATTTTTGTCATATAAGTTTTTTTTTTGTTTTTTTGTTTTTTGTCCAACTGAAACTTGGCTAACGTAGATGCTAGAAGAGAAAGAACACTTCCAGCTGGCATACAGTATTATATTCTGGATTATGGTTTGATTTGTTCCTTTTCTAAAAGCACATATGTTCTCTTGTAGCCTATTGATGAACCAGGAAGTCAGTCCATAATCATTAATATTTTACCATACTAGTAAAGTTAGAGGATCTTTCTTTTGAAAAGTGGCTTTCATATGGTTTAATAGAATGACATTAAAGCTGTAGTAAATAGAAATTAAATATTAAGTCAGTCTGATTTCTATGTTATTATGCTACATTAAAATTACAAGGGAACATAAAAATTAAATATCATAAGGAAACTTCATTCTTTGTATGTTTATGTTCTTTTGGTTAAAATTTTGGTAGTGTGTATGTGTGTTTACTCATGCCCTTAGCTAATATTTGAGTGTCTACTATGTGCCAGTCAATACTAGGTATTGGGAACACTGGCAAACAAGGTCAACACTGCCTTTATCCTTACGGAATTCACAATCAAAACCAATTGCAAATGTGAAGAGTGTTAAGAAATAACAGGTGCCATAGAACATCTAGCATAAGAGCTAACAAAGTTTATTTTAAACTTTGTCTCCTAGGGGGCCACCCTACCCTATTTCCTTACTCTGACTTCTGATGCCAATCTATTTTTGCAGCTTGAGGTGAAAAAGAAAAAAAAAGAAAGAAAGAAAACACAAGAAAGACATCTCCAGTGTTTTGGCTCCTATAAGCTGAAGCCCAGAGATATGTCCTGGTAGAGAAAAGACAGATATGGAAGGCCTTCAGGAAAATCCTAAGACCTTCTGACATCATCATGTGATTTTTTTTTTTCCTTTCTTGTGGAAAGTAATTAAAGTTAATAGACTGTGATCATTGTTCAAAAGCAAAGTACACCAAGATATGTGTGTCACTTCCCAATACTAAACTAAATACATCTCAACAAAAAAGAACACATGGTTAGCAAATTTACTATGGAAAGTCTCTCTTTAACTGGAAATTCCCTCACTTGCTTTTCAATTTTTCTTCAAAAACTGGTTCTCTAATATAGAGTGCTTCAGGATAACCTAGATGTCTTGTTGAGACAAAGATTGCTGGGCATCACTGCCAGAGTTTCTGATTCAGTAGAATTGGAAGGTGGGGCCCCAAAAGTTGCATTTCTAACTAATTCACAAATGATGCTAATTCTGCTGGTCTGGGGACCACACTTTGTGAAGCACTGTTAGAAAGGCCAGGGTGGTAATAAAGTTAAATCTACCTCATGTGAGGTGAAATTTATGATGGATTATCATCTGGCCTAGTTCCTCCTCTAAGGAAAGCAACAAAAGGGGTTTGTTGACTAAGCCCGTGTTTTATGACCTCAAAGATCTCTTCTCCCAAAGAAACGGTGTCCTGGCCCAACAATGCTTTATTTTCTTTTGTTAATAGCTCCTTTACCCCATCATGCTTCCTATAAAAACCTTCCTTATTAGATTCCCTGCCTTTCTCTAAGGGAAAGTGACATTGCCTAAATAGTCCACTTATAGCTTCTTAGTCCCACCCTCTTTCTACCTATAAAAACTTTCCATTTTGTACAACTTCTCAGAATGCCCTTCCATTAATAGTTGCTTGATGGGATGTTGCCCAATTCATGGATCTCTTAATTAAAGCCAATTAGATCTTCAAATTTACTCAGTTGAATTTTGTTTTTTTAACAGTACATATGACTTTTTGTTTACCCATTAATCTATTGATAGATGTTTCCATTGCTTCCACATTTTGGCTATTGTCAATAATGCTAACATGAACATTGGATTATGAGTGTCTGTGTCCTTGCTTTCAATTCCTTTAGTATAATTTAGGAGTGGAATCTAAACTGTTTTTCATAGCAACTTCATCATTTTACATTACCACAAGCAATGCACAAGAGTTCCAATTTCTCCACATCCTCACATCCTCTGACAATATTTATTACTGTCTTTTTTATAATAGTGTTGACATAAGAACATCCAAACCTGTAGAAAAATTTGGTAAGAGTTTACTAGCATTTATTTGAGCCAAACAGAGGATATGCCTGGAAGCAAGATCCCAACAGACTGAGAAAAATGCTTCCTAGAATGACAGTTTGTAGCTTCTTTTATGCATTTGAAATTAAGGAGGGAAAATAAGGGAGGGAATGAAGGTGGGAGAAAGCCAAGTGGGGATTGGATTGCAGGCTAGTTAACAAGATTATGTGCTCTCTTGAGGGTGGTTACAACTGAGAGGTCTGGAAAAGATTGCTCTGGCATTTCAAAGGTGTGTTAACGTAGATACTTAAGAACAATGGACAGGGCTTCCTTAAGGCAAAGATAAACTTTTTACTAAAAATGTCATATGTCTGTGTCATGACTACCCACCATGACCTGTCCAGTTAGGAATTTATGATCAGATCATCCTGTGAGTTTACTTTCTGTCACTGTACTTTCCAGTTTTATTACAGAACCCTTTTTTTGTCCATAATAGGGATCAATGAGTGTAAGGGGATATCCCATTATAGGTTTGATTTGCACTTCTCTAATGATTACTGATGTTGACATCTTTTCATGTGCTTATTGGCCATTTGAATATTCTTTGGAGAAATGTCTATTCAAATTCTTTGCCAACTTTTGAATTGGGTTGTTTTGTTGTTGAGTTGGAGTTCTTTATTTATTCAGGATATTAATCCCTTATCAGATATGAGATTTGTAGTTGCCTTTTTAGTCTGTTGATATTGTCCTTTGATGTACAAAGTTTTCAGTTTTGGTGAAATCCAAATGTATACTTTTTCTTTTGTTAACTGTGCTTTTGGGGTCTTATCCAAGAAATCATTGCCAAATCCAATGTCATGACATTTCCCATGTTTCCTTCTAAGAGTTTTATAGTTTTCATTCTTACATTGAAGTCTTTGATCCATTTTGAGTTAATTTTTCTATATGGTTTTCGGTTAAGGGTCTAACTTGTTCAGCACCATTCCTTGAAAAGAATATCCTTTCCCCAATGAATGATGTTGTACTGTATGTTTTAATAATGACAACTGTTGATGAAAAAAATCCAGCCTAAGAAAAAACTTATAAGAGTTATATTTGAGCCAAAATGACAACAATTGCCAGGAAGCAAAGTCTCAAGGGATTGAAAAAATGCTCCCGAAAATGGCCGTTTTGCAACTTATTTTATACATTAGAATCAAAGGAGGAGGGTTACATGAAATTCATCGGTTGTAGATTAAGGGAGTGGGAGAAAGCAAAGCGGGGAAATCTCTGGATTGGATAAAAAGTAAAAAGGAGAGACACACTTCTTTTGCATTAGTGGGTAAAGGATAGTTAATAGCATTTTACAGCACATAGAGATATTATTTGGGGAACAAGATAACAATGAGGGATTTTGTAGTTTCCTGCTCTGGTGTGGTGGGTTGGGCACAAAAGGGATTATTCTTACATTCCAAGCTTATGTTTTCTTAGATGCAAAAGGCGATAGGCTCTCTTAAGGTAAGTATTGACCTTTGTCTAGGAAGCTACAGGCCAAGGATGTGACTACCAGCTACGAATCACTTCTATTTAGGACTTTTTATGTTCAGACCATCTTATGGGGTTATTTTCAGTCTCCTGAGCTTATAGAGTTTAACCTGTGCCCCTTTTCCGTCCACACAACTAAATCACACGTTTTTGAAGATCTAATTGGTTTTATCAAGCAATGAATGAATCCAGCGGCACCTCATCTAGCAACTAGAAGGGCACGTTCTAAATCAAAACACTTTAAAATGCTGTGCTGGCTAAACAAAACACCTACAGACCGAACTTTGTCCCAAAGGCCACGAATTTGCAGTACATGCTTTAACTTCATTTTCACATTAAATTTTCCAAAATAGCTAACAGGAGCAAGAGATATTCAGTATTGCCTATAGGTTCCAAGCATTGTACCAGGTACTGGTGATAAACTAGTCAAAAAGTTTAATAAGTTAAAGTCCTAGCATCTAGGAGTTTAAAGCTGAGTGAGACTTGTGAAAACATTTATTTTAGTACTATGTAAATGCTTATAAAGGGACCAAGCAGAGTGTAGGTTAAGAGAAGAGGACTAGAAAGAGCTTTAAATAATGGGAGGACAGAAAAAAAAATAACAAAAACACAGCTGGAAAGCCCACCTGGATTGAGATGGTCGTTTGCAACTACCCAGGGTAGGGCAACGAGCCTCCTCCCCGACTGAGCTGCTTTCCAAGCCAAAACGCTTTCCCCTGTGGCGTGACGTCATATCGCAGCGACAGGGGGAGCGGGCGGGATTTCCGGCTGCGGGTCCGCGCCAGTGACCATTACTGTGTTGACTGACAGGCGAGCTGCGGGTCAGGTGTGGCGCCAATCTCTCTGGGCTGCACTTCACAGCAGAGTCTTGCGTCCTCTCGGGGTCCCTGCGGTTTGCACCGGAGGGAGCCACTGTGTCTGCAATCCTGGTATGGGCGTTTCTTGTCCTCTCCCAGTGTGTGTGTCGAGGTGGGAAGACGCGGGAGACGTTCTAAGATAGACTTAGCGGAGCATGTGCGCTAAGAAGGCCCACATAAGAGGAAGCCCAGTGATTTAAGAAAACTATAAATAGTACAATATCTGGAACAAGAGCAGTGTTCCCTAAAATATATCCTTATTCGCTTTTTTACATTTTAGGTTTTCATTTCTATGATACCCTAAAAATCTTTACCAGTTACTTTTCGTTCTGAAATCAGCCTTTCTCATATTGGGGCTGAGAACTCCCGGTTAAATATTCCAGGGAGTCTAAAGTAAATCGTTTCTTTCTTTAAAGCATGTGTGAACACGTTTTAAATGTGAGAAGCATTGACCCAGGGTATTTATTCGAAAAATACTTAAGTAATTACCGAGAGCCATATACGGCCAAGCACTGGGTTCACTGTTAATATAAACAAAACATAGTCCTTGTTCTGATAGAGTTTACCATCTAGTGGGGCAAAAAAGTAACTAGACAATTAGAATACAGTGTTATAAGTACTATGATAGAGAGGTACAGGATGCTATAAGAACTAATAGGAGGAATACTTGATCTAAAGTGTGAGGTGAAGAATAGCTATGGCTGCAGAGGTTAGCAAAGGGTGATTTCATGAAAAACTTTATAAGCCATGTTTGTAAGTTTAGACTTTAACCTGGCTTAGAAATACACATTGGGACGATATGAGTGCATTGATCAGATTTGCCCTACCTCCAAATGTCATCTACCTTAAAGAGCAAATCTAGAGGCTAGGACATGCAAGTAAGAAAATGGGGTTGAAGACAAATGAATGGATTCAAGAACTATTTAGAAAGTAAAGTGAAAATAACTCAAATGGATTAGGTATGGTGGGTGTGAGAGAGGACAATAATGAAATGACTCCATTTCTGGTTTCAGCAAATGGATGGATAGCCGTATCCCTCCCTGAAAAACTCGGAGAAACAGATTGGGAAGGGAAGGGAGAGAGATTATTTCATCAAAGGGGTCTTCTGATTCATGGTGATTGAAGCTATTGAGGTAAATCTGACCTCACAGGGGAAATGTTTAGATTGAAAAAAGGGCTAAGGACAGAACTCCCGAGGCACATCTGGGGGCAAATCTAAGCATCAGTACACAGGTCAGAGAAGCAGGAGACCAAGGAGCATGCAGAGTCATTAAAAGAAGCCACGGGAAGAAGGAATTTTTCTTTTCAAGTATTTTAATTGCATTTTGTAAAAAGTTGAATTTCTTTTTTTGCTTCAAATCCAGCACTAGTTTCACATTTGTAAGCATCTTTGTTTTGTGAACATCTGTACCTTTACGATAAAATTGTGGTATCAATATAGATATATATAGATATCTCCTAATTTTGGACATTTTGTTTGGCAATAACATTATTTGCTGCAAAATAAAGTCTGAACTGGAGAAAGAAGGGTTTTTTTTTTTTATTGTGTTTTGTTTTAAAATCAGCGATCTCTCTATATTTCTGTTTTGAAAACATACAAAGGCATTGGTATAGCAGCTCATAAGTGCTTTTTACTAGTTGTCATATTCTGTAACTTTCCAGCCTTTCGTATTCATGTGTTGCTTATGTTAAGGCTCTTATGTTTGGGTCTCTATCTGGGTAAGTGTAGAATGGAGACAAATACAGCCTCATGACCTTAGCCACATCAGTGGTATATAACTTTGTTATCTAGTATCATTGATTTTCTGGGCCCCTAGATTCAAATCTAAAAAGGATCCTCAAGATATCCTATTGCCTAGAGCAATAGGGAAATTCATGTCTAAAATAAGAACCCAAATAAGTTTTAAACTTTTTGCCTGGTAAGTGATTGTAGTCTCTAGGCCACAGGAGTCTAGGAAAAATTAATGGTACAGCAAATAAAGTTGTATTAAGATTTGTGTTTCAGAAATCAATTGCATTTTGATGTCTCAAATTTGTACTTGCACAGTTAGTTGAAAGGTTTTTAAAATCTTTATCTAACTTTTCATTACATTTTTCTTTTATAGGGGTTTTCTTACGGGCCTGTTTTCCTCAAAATGAGTGTTAGTATTACCTTCGTAAGACCTTTTACCAGAGTTTTGGTACCATTTACCCTTCATAGGAAGAGAAGGGTTTTATATTCAACAATTCTGCCGAGATACATGTCTTCCAAAATACCTGCTGTGTCCTGTCCTAATAAGGAGAGTACATCACCTCCTAAACAGCTAGAATTGGATGGGTGGAAAGTTACAATGAAATCTAGTGTGCAAGAAAGTGTTTCAACAGTCTCAAGTACCAAAGATGAAGATCCTGTAGCTGCCACCAGGGAGTTAATTGAGATGTGGAGATTGCTTGGCAGAGAAGTACCAGAACACATCAGTGAAGAAGAGCTCAAAACCATTATGGAATGTGCTTCTAAATCATCGAAAAAAAAATACTTAAAATATTTATATGTTAAGGAAAAAATGAAAAAAGCTAAGCAAATAAAAAAGGAAATAAAAGCAGCAGCAAAGGAAAAAGCAAAAACAGACCAACTGCTAGAAACGACTAAGGAAGATAAACAACAAGACTTCCTGTTTCTCCGACTTTGGGACAGGAACATGGACATAGCAATGGGCTGGAAGGGTGCCCAGGCTATGCAGTTTGGACAACCTTTGGTTTTTGACATGGCTTACGACAATTACATGAAACCAAAAGAACTGCAGAATACTGTTTCCCAACTTTTAGAAAGTGAAGGATGGAACAGAAGAGATGTTGATCCTTTCCATATTTATTTCTGCAATCTTAAAATAGATGGCCCTTTTTATACAGAGTTAATTAAACGTTATGGAGAGAAATGGAACAAATTGCTTTTAACAGCAACAGAAGAATCTCACGTAGATTTATTCCCAAAGGACAGTATTATATATTTAACTGCAGATTCTCCTAATGTTATGAGTACTTTCAAGCATGACAAAATTTATATAGTGGGATCTTTTGTAGATAAGAATCAGCAGCCAGGTATATCCCTAGCCAAAGCAAAACGGTTGAATCTAGCAACAGAATGCCTTCCATTAGATAAATATTTACAGTGGGACACTGGTACAAAAAATCTCACCTTAGATCAAATGATGCGTATTTTGTTATGTGTGAAAAACACTGGTAGTTGGGAAGAGGCTCTGAGATTTGTTCCTAAGAGAAAACATACTGGTTATCTGGAGATTTCTCGGTATTCTCAAGAGCTTCTCAACAGAGTGAAGAAGTCAAAGACTTTTAATTCATTTCCAAAAGGCTCTCTAAATATACGCACACAGAAAAAAGTAACCTGAATGAGAATATTTGATCGATTAAACAGTAAATGGACTGGAAATATAGTTCTATTAGTCTCTTTCTTCCTGAATGGAATTCACTTGCTCTTTCTTTTAAAGGTTGTCTTTCCAAACGAAAGTATTTTATCTTTCCCCAATTAATATCTGTAAAACTTTGGAAATTATAAAAAGAAACTTAATAACCTTAGAAAGTAACAAATGTTGTCCAAGTTTGTTGAGCCCAGTAAAACTGTTGTATCATTGGTGTGGCTTTTTTTTTTACGACTACTTGGACTGAGACTCCATTTTCCTTCTTAAGTGTTCTTTTAGCCATGTCAACAACTACCCTCTCATCAAAAATTGATATAAAGATTTCTAAACTTCAGGTGGTGGTTCATGTATTAAAGTAACATTTGATACAGTGCTGGGCATGTCATAGGCACTAAGGTATACTGTTTAACAGAATCTTTATTAAACAAAAGGTTAAGATAATCCCTTGGCATGTCATGTGATTTGGCTATATCATGAAAAATGGGTTTGGGGGATAAAACTCATTTCTTGTCCTCTTGGAAGAAAAGGGTTTATTTGATAAGAGTTACATACAGCATTTCCCTATTGTAGTATAGATGGTTTTCCTTTTCTAGGAAATAGTTCCTTTTCTCCAGCCATATGATTTGAATGGAAGCTGCCATATTTTATTTTATTTTACAGACCTTGCTCCCCTGGCCACAGCTGATTATCCCAAAGGAGACTAAGCTTAGATTCAGGCTTAGAGATGGGCATCTGACTATAAGATAGGGCAGTCAGAACGCTTTTCCAGGATTTTTGGACTTGAGAATTAAGACAACCTGTGTTAGTTCCTTTCTCATGGTGGGCTTTGACAGAAAGCTCTGGAATTGATAGTGGCCATGTCCTTCTCTATAAAGGAAGCCAGGCTGCAGGAGGAGAGTGAAGCTTACCTACAGAAATAAGACCAATTTCTGGAGCTGTTCAAATCCCTGCTTTCAGTTGTCTCTGAGGTCTAGCTATAGATTTGCCTTTAGCATTTATTGGTTGTTCAAACCTCATGAGATGTCCTGGTATCCCGCTAATAGATTCCCCTTTGCTTAAACTAGTTTGGGTTTCTGCCACTTGCTACCTAATGAGTCCTAATATATTTGAGAAAATATGTACTTGTTTCCTAAGAAGTGAACTTTTAGGAACCATATTCATTGTAGGTTAGCTGCACCATTAAAATTTTTGATAACATGGGAACTAGAGATGTATGGCCAAATAGTTCTACCTAGTTTCTGAATTGGAAATTAGCTTAAGATACACTAACCAATACATTTCTTAAAGCAGGATCTAACTTTTACCAAATACTAAATACCTACTTTGTGCCAAACAGAATGCAGCTTTACATGAATTGTTTAAACAACTAAGTTAAAAGTACTATCATTAATACCTTTTTTACAGGAAAATTTACTCAAAATAATTCAGCCTTAAAATATCTTAGAATTCAAAACATTTGTCTGACTTTAAAGTCCCAGTTTTTAACCTACAAATTATGCCCTCTATAATAAGGCAAGTATAAAATGAAATGGAGAAACAAGGAATGCCTAACCCAAACTTTTGGGATCAGGAAAGTCCTTGAGGAAGTGATGTGTAAACTTAGTGTGGTATGAATGAATTTCAACTGTTACACCCTACTAAAGTGGCAAGGTATTAATACTTGAACTGCTTTGAGATACACTGAAGATGATATAGCACAGTGGCTAAGGAACAAGAGGTAAGATTGCCTATCAGGACCCACTAGAGTAAGGCAAACAAGGTTCCTATGGCAGAGGTCTCCCAACTCCCAGCCTTGCTCCCTAGGTTCCAACTCCACCCTTACTGGCTCGGACTTTGCCTAAATTGCTCAACCTCTTGAAATTTGTTAATTTCAAGGAGATATGAAACAGTACTTGACTCATAATAAAACGTTTAATATGGTGTCTGGCACATAAGTGTTAAGTAAATATTAATAACTAATTTAGACTGTGCATTCAAAATGGAATGGAATTTCATTGGAATGCATGTAATTTCTAATACTAGTATATGCCAAGTTATTGTGTCCCTTTAAGGAGTACCTTCTTATTTCTGTATAACAATATGCTAAGGTATTTCAGTAACACATTAGAATTTAAAAAAAAAAAAAGACAATTTTCCTTTCAAATAGCCAAGCAGTAACTGTTATTCTAAGACCTCTTATGGAGTTAAATCCCAATAACAAGCTCATCCAGTTTGAACTCATACTGATTTTAATTTTTTAGAAATTGGAACATAGAACTTCAGATGCTGCTTCAATTTCTCCAAACTAGATGGTCTGATTTCCCAGGCACTGAGTAGGAAGTAATGGCTTTTCTATCACTAATACCCAATAATTTATTCTACAGTATTCCTCTTTGAAGACAACTTTTGTTGCCTATGTTCTGTCTTTCCGTCTTACCTATTAGAAACATGTTTTCATGTAATGCCATTTCTAGTTCTGTCCTTTTGCTCTTTTCACACATGCTACCAACTCCCTCAGCTTTTAATAATTAAAACAATTTTAAGTCTTTACTTGCTACTATTACCCCTACCATATTACCCAATTTAACTTTATATATCTAAGCCAGATTCTTCAAGCAAGTATTTAGAATACACTGTTTGCATTTCCTCTACACCACTGTTACATACAAATACAATTTGAGCCACATATGTACTTTTAAAATTCCCAGTAGCCACGTTAAAAATAAGTGAACAGGTAAAATTAATCTTAATATCTTTTGCTTACCCATATGCCCACACTATTATTTCAATTTGTAATCAGTAATTGTGGATGAAGGAGAGGTTCTAGAGAAAGTAAACTCACAAGGTGGGTAATCTGATCATAAATTCCTAACTGGTCCAGTCATGGTGTGTAATCATGATCCAGGTATATAAGTTCTTTGATAAAAGGTTTATTTTTGCCTCAAGCAAGCCCTGTCCATTGTATCTGTGCATCTAGGTTAACACACCTTTGAAACGCCTCTTTTTCAAAATAATCACCCTCAAGGGAGCACATAATCTTGTTAACTACTCTATGATCCGATACCCACCTTGCTTTCTCCCACTTTCATGTAACCTCCTTAATTTCAAATGCATAAAAGAAGCTACAAACTGTCCTTCTCCAGAAGCACTTTTCTCAAGTTTGTTGAGATCTTGATTCCAGGTGTATCTTCTGTTTGGCTTAAATAAATTTTTATGAAAATTCTCTATAGGTTTGGATGTTCTTATGTTGGCAGTATAAAATCTAATGAAATTTTACATTCATGTTCAGTTTTTCATACTAAGCCTCCTGAATCTGGTGTTTTAGTGGTTACATCACATCTTAATATGAATACTAAATTTTCAACGGTTAAAGTAAAATTCAGTCCCATCAAAATAGAGTTGTTTTTACAAAAGCTAATTGCTTCAGTTTTTTTAAATTAAATAACATTAAAAGTTCAGTTCAGTTGCACTAACCACATTTACAGTGCTTATTAGTTCCATGTAGCTAGTGGCTGCCATTGAACATTGCAGCTCGAGGGTACTGCTTGATAACACTGGTATCTGTTTTGTGCTTACATATCGTTTCCAGCCAGATTCAGTGGCCATTTCCATGGCATATCTACTGAACGCTTCTCTCCTTAAAATACTTCTTGATTTCCATGTCACAGCAATTGTTTTATTTTTCTCACTCTAGAAGCTTATCTTCCACCTGGGCTCATTCATTCATTCAGCAAATATTTATTGAGAACCTAGTATGTGCCCAGAAGTGTTTTAATTTTGGGGGATACAGCAGTGAACAAAGTATTCTCAGGCTTCATGGATATTAAATTCTCGGCAGAGAGAAGACAAATATGTAAAATGTTATATAGTAATAAATGATATGAGGGTTAAGAGAGAAAGGGGAATGCTGGAATGGAGAGACATTACTATTTTATAAAAGGTGGTTGGAGAATGCATTCTAAGCAAGTTGTTGACCGCATAAGAGCACCCATCCTACCCTCTCCAAGCCATGTACTGTGGCACAGGGCCATGTAGGCTGAAGGAAAAAGCACCATTTTCTTCATACAAAGGCACTATCTGCCTTTGAATTATAAGCTTAAAAAAATGCATTCAATAAGAGAGCACTTTTCTAATTTGCACGAAGACTGATGAGATTGATATTTGAACAGGGACCTGAAGTAAGAGCGAGCTATGGAGATATGAGGGAAGGAAGTTCCAAGTAAAGGGACAAACGAATGCAAAGGCCCTGAGAGAGGGTTCAAAGTACAAGATGTTATTGTAACTGATGCCCAGTAGGAAAAGAGCTGAAGATGAGGTCAGAGTGGTAGTTAGAGGTCTGTCATGTAAGCCTCTTAGACCATTTTAAGGACTTTGGTTTTTATTCTGAATGAGATGGGAAGAACAGATGGTCTTGAGCAAAGTGGCATGTTCCTGATGATTTAATAGGATAACTAGATTGTAAACTCCATGAGGGCAGGGATTTTTTTTTGGGTCATTTTTCATTGCTGTGTCCCCAAGGCCTGGTACGTGCCTGGCACATAACAAGCACTTAAAATTTTATGGCAAATATATGGTGATGGAAGAACTGACTCTGGGTGGTGAACACACAATGGGATTTATAGATGATGTAATACAGAATTGTACACCTGAAATCTATGTAATTTTACTAACAATTGTCACCCCAATAAATTTAAAAAAAAATTAAAAAAAAAAAAAATTTATGGAGTGAATGAATCGGATTTCTTTTAAAAGGATCACTTTGGCTGCTTTGGAGGCTAGATTATGAGAGGAACCAGTTAGGAGGCTGTTGTAATAACAAAGGTAAAAGATAATTGTTGGGGGGCCGGCCCGGCCCAGTGGCTCAGGCGGTTAGAGCTCCGTGCTCCTAACTCCGAAGGCTGCCAGTTCGATTCCCACATGGGCCAGTGGGCTCTCAACCACAAGGTTGCTGGTTCAATTCCTCGAGTCCTGCAAGGGATGGTGGGCTCTGCCCCCTGCAACTAAGATTGAACACGGCACCTTGAGCTGAGCTGCCTCCCGGATGGCTCAGTTGTTGGTTGGAGCGCAGGCTCTCAACCACAAGGTTGCCAGTTCAATTCCTCGAGTCCCGCAAGGGATGGTGGGCAGCGCCCCCTGCAACTAAAATTGAACACGGCACCTTGAGCTGAGCTGCCGCTGAGCTCCCAGATGGCTCAGTTGGTTGGAGCCTGTCCTCTCAACCACAAGGTTGCCGGTTCAACTCCCGCAAGGGATGATGGGCTGTGCCCCCTGCAACTAGCAACGGCAACTGGACCTGGAGCTGAGCTGCGCCCTCCACAACTAAGACTGAAAGAACAACAACTTGAAGCTGAACAGAACCCTCCACAACTAAGATTGAAAGGACAACAATTTGACCATTGTTCCCCAATAAAGTCCTGTTCCCCTTCCCCAATAAAATCTTAAAAAAAAAAAAAAAAAAGATAATTGTGGGTGAAACCAGGTGGTAACAGAGTAGTTACCAAATACCAGATATATTGGAGACAGTGAGTACAAACAGTCCTTTCAAAGAGTTTCTATATGAAGGGGAAAAGTAATGAATGAAGAGGTAGAGGGAGATATGCGATCAAGAGAAGAGTCTTTTGTTTATTACTTATTTTGTAAAAATGGAAGATATAAAACCATGTATGTATGCTGTTGGGAATGATCCAGTAGTAGGGGTGCAAATCTGATGAAACAGTGGAGTGATGATTGTGTAGTAACAAAGACAGAAAGTGTAAGTACAAATGCAGGTACGACACCATAGATTATGGTGGGAATATACAGAAGTTCTGTTTTGATTTCTATTATTTTCTCAGTGAAAATAAGAAGCAAAGTCATCAGCTGAGGGGGAGGATATACTGGACATTCTTGGACAGCAGAGAAAGTGTGAAATAGTCTAGGAAAGTGAATGAATTAGGCTTGGTGGTTCTCAAAGTGTGGTCCCCAAAGCAGAATATCAACATCATTTGGGAACTAATTAGAAATGCAAGTTTGGGGGCTTCTATCCACTGAGTCTACTGAATCAAAAATTGTCTGTGGTACCAGAGTTTTAACTGTTTTAAAAGGCCTTTCAAGTGGTTCTGGTGTACACTAAAATTTGAGAATGGTACAGGGAAATATTATAGGATTATAAGGCTGAATTAAGGACCTATTCAAGGTTAGTGAAACTATGGCTACTTTTCCTCTCTGAGTTTGTAGCTCTCTGCCTGAATTCCAAGTTCAGCTCCACCTCTTTTTCAGAGTCCCAGTTTCCTCTTGCATAAAAATGAGAGTAATAGTAGCACTTAATTCATAAGGCTGTGATGATTTAATTGTTCTTGATTTCATGTTAAACTTGCAAAGTATGCTTGGCATATAGTAAGCATGAATAAATGTTGGCTATTATAGCTGTCACCTCACAAATTACGCATTCAAATTAAAATAACTGTCCATATAGCCTGCCATTTCCAGCTGTTTAAACCATTACTAGAATAGCTCTTTAGAGATTACAAACAATAGCTACCATCAAGCAACCACGGACATGAACCAAGCAGTATATTACAAATTTTACCTGCATTATCTCACTTAATCCTCTCAGGAACACTATAAGTATTATTACATTTTTATAGTTAAAACATGACCAGTAAGATTGCTTTATCAGTTCAAACACACAGGATTAGCCAATGGCAGAGTTAGAATTTAAATTCAGTTGTCTAATGGAATGCTACTGCTCTTTGCCTTGCGGTATACTGCCTTTTTATTCCCCAACCCATTTATTGGGGGTTACTGAAACTTGCATTAATTTCTTCAGTATTTATTGAAACTGGTATAATTGGCCTGCCTGATGGCTCAGGTGGTTGGAGCGCCGTGCTCCTAACGCTGAGGTTGCCAGTTCGATTCCCACGTGGGCCAGTGAGCTGCGCCCTCCACAGCTAAGATTGTGAACAACAGCTCTCCCTGGAGCTGGGCTGCCTGGAGCTGGGCTGCCGCGAGCTGCTGTTTGTTGCCAAGTACTGCCGTGGGCTGCCGTGGGCTACGGTGTGCTACGGTGTGCTGCCAGGAGCAGCTGGTGGCCAGCGTGAGTGGCTGGCAGCCATCGTGAGTGGGCAGCTGCCAGTGAGAGCTGCCGTGAGCTGCTGTGAGCAGCTGGCTGATGACCCACTGCCTCAGCTTGGGGGAGCTCAAGGATCTTAATATCAGCTAGCTGTGTCCTACACAACTAGACTGAGAAACGACAGCTTGAACCAGAGTGGGGAGGGCGGCGGAAGAAAGGGGTGGGGGAAGAAACTGGTATAATCTAGATCCTGGGGAAACAATGGTAAGATGTGACTTCATGGAACTGACAGGTGAGTGGATTATTATCTTCCATCCTTAACTTCTCTACATTGTAGTATATGGAACTAAATGTCTCCTAGATAGCTAGCTATATGTGACTCTGTCTGAACTTAATTTTCCTCATTTAAAAATACAGACATCTGTAAGTAAATATATACATAATTTTACATAAAAATCTGTGTATGTCTCTTTAATAAATGATAAAAGTGAGAGTCTCAGTGATTAAGTAATTTGTGATCACATCTGGGAAAAATAAAACAAACATGAATTAATTACCTGCTCTATGTAAAATACTTTGCTGGGCACATTTTTACATACATTGTCATAAATCGTACAACAGGGACTTCGAATCATCAAATCAACGCATCACCACCAAACCCCCTGCCTCTGTCATGGGAAATATACTTTGATTCTTTCTCCATTCTCCAGAGTTGAGCCCAGAGGAGTCATCCATCCATCTTTAATATATGAAATGCACAGTACAAAGTGCAGTGAAGGAAAAAAAAAAAATCTTTAAACGGTCTCCGTTTGGGGGTGAAAAAAAGTCTTTGTTGTCAAAAAACTTTTGAGCCATCTAGGCAGACAAGTTTTTTAAAACACATACTGAGGGAAATATAAAGTAACCAAAGAATGGTATATAGAAATTAACTCATTTAACCCCCATGACTGCTCTTGAGGAGGTACTATTATTATTTCTATTTTATAGAGAAGGAAACATAGGTCTGTAGACAGTTAAGAAACCCTCAAGATTCACTCAGCCAGTAGAGGGTAGATCAGGGAATTCAAACCCAAGTTTTGACTCCGAAGACCAATTTCTGTAATACTCACTGTATATTGTAAGGCAAACCCAGAAATTCCAGTTCCCTAGGCAAGGCATCAAACCTGTGTGGCAAGAGAGAAGTATAAAAATAGAGAAAAAGGGAAGATGAGGCTGAAAAGTTAGGCTGGGTCCCAATATAACTCTTGGACTTCATTCTGCAAACCCTGGGGATCCACTAAAGATTTCTAAGGAAGGCAGAAATTACTGAAGTCTTCACTTAATAAAATAACTTCTCCTAACTTGATACATAAATTGGGGCCTTTAGAAAAAAAGTTTTACCACTAGGCTACGTGATCTTTGACAAATCATTCTTTGGCCTCAAAGATAATTAAAAGAGGATAATTCCGTATTGGACTATGGTGGGGAATTAAACGAAATAAAGTCTGACACAAGAGGGCGCTCTATGAACGCTAATTTCTCTCTTAATTGGGAAAAAGAATACAGGCCTACAGTTTTTTGTTTTGTTCCGTTTTGAGCAGGCACAAGAGATCCAGCAAGACCAAAATGAAAGAGCCGGCTAGCTTCAGCGGCAACCACACCCCAGTCTGCAGAAAACCTTACACGATTCCACGGTTTGAAAGGTGATGATCCCACCTCCCCTCACTTCTCCGGATCCGCCACTGGACCATGAAAATCTAACTGACCTCCATTCAGTAAAAGCCCCTAACCAGTCCTCATAAAAACCACCCAGCCTTCCCCGTCCTGATTTCGGCGGTGGCTCGTTGACGTCACATTTACTTCCGTTTCCGAAAGGCCTCTTTTGACTCTCCAGGGCCGCTCTAGGCTGGCACCTCGCCGGCCGGCTCCGCAACTCAGTGGTTACTGGGCGGGACCGTGACGTCCTTGGCGTGGCTGCAGGGAGGCCGCGGCGGGGAAAATGGCGGACGGAAAGGCGGGAAAGGAGAAGCCTGAGAAGCCGCAGCGAGTTGGAGCCGCCGGAGGTGAACACAACCCCAGCGTCGCGGGTTGAGCGGGATGCTCTGGGCCTTTCTTTGAGCTCCCCGGGGTGGGGGGCGTAGGGTGGGGCGAGAATGGGCGGATCTGGCGCTCACCGGCCAGGTGCTAGGCCCAGACGAGCCCCGGGCACGCCCGGTGCGGCCCGCTGGGATCCGGGCCCACATCGCCTCCTTGCCGGGGGATAGTCGGCCACTGTTCGTCACCTCCTGCCCCCAGCGGAGGCCATGGTTACGAGGAGAAGGGAGATGGGCACCAGAAAGGGGGATCGAACTAGGGGTGGGACCAGGAGCGGCGATGCAGGAACCGCTACCGCCACACTGGAGACGCACATCACACAAAACGCGTACACACAGTGGGAGGAACCGAGCAGTGGCCGCAGGCCGAGTTTCCGACGGTGCCGGCCTCTCAGTTACACTTAGGGGTTCATTTGCTGCTTTCTTTTCTCCGAGGAGGTGGACTACCCCGACCTTTGCTTTTTCCTTTATTTTAAAGCCGAATACTGACCCTGTAACGCGATGGGTCGAGGCGATGGAGGAATACTTTTTTCTGCCCGCTGCTTTAAGCCGCGGGGTCTAGGGATAGGTTTTGGTTGCCTTTTTTGAAGTGTCTGCCTTTTCTGAGTTAGGCTGTTGCCTGCTATCTGCATGCCAGATATTTAGGTGGCTAAATAGGCTAGTATGACTCTTCCTGTATATTGTTACGACGTAAACTCAGGTTACAGTTACACCCCATGTTTTGTTATTTGGATCTTGTGCATTAGGGAAAAGCATGTAATATCTCCAGCCCGCCCTTTGTCGTAACAAGGCAAATAACACGTGCGAGCTGATCATAATATCTTTAGAATGTTTTAAGTATTACTCTCTATTCTAACTCCCTCAAGTTCTTGTTTCTGAAAGTATTTTTTTTTTTTAATTAAAGTTTATTGGGATGACAATTGCTAGTAAAGTTATATATAGATTTCAGGTGTACAATTCTGTAATACATTATCGGTATCTCACATTGTGTGTTCACCACCCATGAAAGTATTTCACATGAGAAAATAGAGAACATTAATAGCATATAAAGGCAACTGTTAGGACCTACTAACATGAAGTTTAATGTGAATTGCCTTGGGAACAAAAATTGAGAAGTGTAATGTTCAGTTACTTTGGACCCAGAATTTGCTCATTAAATAACTTGTGCAGTGCTGTTAGTTAAGCCAAAACACTCCTCCCTCCTCACTCTCCCCCGTTTTTTTTTTTACTAGTAAAACAGTTTACGAAACAACAGTTTAAACTATCTAGTATTATCACCTCAGATAGTTTTTCCTCCAAAAATTATTGTCATGGAAATTATCGGGTAAAAGTACATTAAAAAGGAGTAGTTTAAGGAAAAACAAAAATCTATAGCCTAAAGAATCTTATCTGGCCTTTCGACTTTCTTAACTTTTAGACTGGCTTTGCCTGTGTAGGAGATGCATTTAACATGCTGCCAAAATGAACCTTAAGTGTCGGCATAATTCCATTATATAATTTATCTACCACCCATTCAGTTAGGGATAATTAGCTCTGTAGTATGAATATTAATGTTTTTATTTTAGCATATTTTTGTATGGGGACATGGTATAAAATTATCTTTGCTAAGTGGTATTAAAAACTACGGTGGTGACTTACAATAAGTAATATCCTTTAATAATTTGCCTGGGGTGTGCCTTACAAAAAAATAGTGCTGTTGCATATAAATTATTTTTGAATATCATATTTTTAACGAGATTGTACAAAGGAATGATAGTTAAAACAATATAGTGCTTATTGCTACACTGTTTTGAAACACTATGAAGTTTGTCTTAGGGACTTACCTAGAGAATTCTGATTTTTTTAATTCCTATTGAACAATCCAGAAAGTTGGAAGCATAAGTATTTTTAATGCAATTACTTCCATAGTTAACATAAATTTATGTCAACAAGAGAAGGTATGTACTTGAACCACCTGCTGTCACCTTAAAGTGAAGAGATTATCTCTTATAATGCTAAGGGTGAGGCCTTAGGTAGATTTTTTTTTTTCTCCCTTTGGCTAAATTTTTGTTATTCCTTGAAATAAATAGAAATTTTAGAGAAGAGCTATTCATAATCATAATCAGTGTCATTTCAGGGTATTTTCAGTTATCTAAGACCTACTTTAATGAAATTGACATTTATTATGGCAGACACTAGGAGGGTCTTAAAGATATTCTCATTTAAGCTGCACACCTGTCCTGTTGGAGGGGTAGCTGTGTGTCCTTTTTTCAGATGAAGAATCTATCAATATGCATGCAAATGGGTCGTGAAGGGGACACTTAAACTTTCTTATTAGGTAATATTTTTCGAAGTAAGATACCTTTGTGCTCCAAGGCCCTCCTCTCCTCAGCTATTCAGTGGCGGGGGAAATGCTTGTACCATGTGTAATTTGATTTCACATTAAGTAAGCTACACATTTTGTTTGCTCAGATCAAATACAAACTAGATAAAATTCCTTATATTAAAATATTTATAGATAAAATAGTAATTTCATATAACTATCCATGTTTTGTTATAAATTGATTTGTGATTTTCTTATTTTTAAAAAACTAAACATGTTTATTCATCCTTTAAAATATAAATTATATTGCTAAAAATTTTCATCTTACTAATCTATGGTCATCAAAAATTTTGTTTTCCACAGCCCAAAATACAAAGCATCTCATTAAATAAATTGAAAACAGAGGTTTTATTAAAAGCCCCAAATATTAAAGTAGTACATGTTGTGTTTGAAGGAAAGCACTTAATGGACTTAAGAATTGATGTTGATATTTAATGGTATATTTCAAAGCTCACGTTAGTTTGAAATAATTTTCTAATGAGCTATATAAAGAATTATAGAAATTATAGTAACAATCACACTGATAACAGATTTGGCTGTCATATTTTCCCATCTTCATTATTTCATTTGCTTTATTTCCTAAATGTTTTGTGTATCTTCTGCATAATTGTTAGAAAAGGATTATATAAAGAGAAAATAACAAATCAATCCACGCTAAGTAATGAGCGCTAATACTAGTGGACCTATCTTCCTTCACTCCTTTTCCCACACCTTTTCATTGAAGAAAGAGTAGATGTTTTCTAAAGCTATTGAGTATTTCCAGTTGCTTACAATAAAAAGAAAAGAAAAACTTTTTGAGAGTGAGCAAGGCCAGTTATTTACTATATCCAGAAATAAATTGCTGGATCTGAAATCAGTCGTGTAGAAATGACCTAGTAGACATAGTATGTTTAGTTTTCAGTGTGCACCTGAGGTATGGGTGGTCTTAATAGCTTGCCTCTTCAGATGACAAGAACGCAGATGTGAATAAAATTGAGTTTGCTGTCAGTTGAGTACTTAATTAATAGTAGAGTAGTTTTCCCAGCTCACCTTTTCATGCTACCTTTTTCTGGAGCAGTCTTTATAGAAATCTTCTTACAGCATCATGAAGTTGGACAGTACTATTGTGTTCCGTGTGTTAGCACATACTAACTAGTTCAGCTAATTGTCACATTTAATGTTATTATAGTAAGAATTGTTTTCACTTTTCTTATTTGCGATTTAATTTTTCTAGATTCTTCATTTCAAAATTATTTTTTCTGGGTAAAAGGAAACCTAGAATTAAGTAAAGATAGATTTTAAAAGAACTGGAAATCTTGACTGATTATATAGCCCTTGAGTCACAGTTCAAAGAGCAGTTACACTACAGTCAAGACTGTTTTTTATGCTATTTGTTTTGATGTTTTTCTGGGTTTCTGTGTGTTCCAATACAGAGTTTTCAATTGTAGCTGGGTTTCAGTAACCAAGAAGTTATCACTGTTTAGGTTTTCTGTAAATTAAAGCTATAAGTAGAAAGCAGAATAAAATTTAGCATAAATGATTTTAGTTATGAACATAGAACAAACTTTGCATAATACCTTTTTTTAAAGAAATTCTAAATTGAGTTCTGTATTTCTACCTTTGATAGCAATCTTTCACTCTTCAGGTGGTTTTGTAATTTCATAGCTAAATAAGTGAAAGGCACCTCCTGGAGAAATTCCCAAAACCTAACTAACCCTGCTTAATTCTTCCCCTACATTGTCATTACAACTCTTACCCTTTGTCCAAAGGAATAAAGAGTTCCTTTTATTTTTACTCTAAACGAAATCTAATGTTCTCTTCAAAGTGTTCATTAACTAGAGACCCTATAATTCCAAAACTATATAGATTGAGATCTATAGCTTCCGGTTTTTTAATCCATTACTTGTCAGTCTATTTCTGTTTAATTTATGCCTTGTCCCCCCATTCTAGCTTTTTGTCCTGTTTTCTTAGCTATCGTGAGGACAATCCCTTAGAGCATATTCTCTTTCTCCATAAATAAACTATCCAGTGTAGCAGAATACATTCAATAGGGTGAATTGGTAAAACAGGGAAAGAAAATAAAAATTTTAATAACAGCCTTCCGTTTTACCTCCCAGTATATTCTTAAATAGCCTTTTTGTATAACAGACCTAAGATATTCAAGATGTGACCTAATTTCATCATTAATACAAAAAGGAACAAAATTACTGAAAGACATCTTTCATTCCAAACTTTTATATATATGTGTGTGTGTGTCTGTATGCCTTCTGTTTCAAATTACACTTAGCTCATCTTTCTTTCATGAGAAAAAATAATGTATAAACCTAAGTATGATTGTTAAAGGCTCTTAAGAATAGAATTGTTAAAGGCTCTTAAAACAGGTGGTAACCAAGCTTTCAAAGTAGAATTAAATTACTCAAAAGGTGATGACTTTGAAATCTTCCTTGAACTTCCTTTACAAGTAAAGATTGTGTGAGATGTACATGAGAAACACATCACGAGGAACACATCACTCAAGAAAATTACTCCAGACTTTATTAACATTGTAGTCAGGTAATGGGTTGTTCATTAACTAGGTGCTTTGTATAACTAGTACGTTATTGAAGGATATTAGAAATTATTAGTCAAATGTATTATCCCTATGATGTGACTAATTGCTCACAATCTAGTTTGTGTAGAAGAATTTATAGACCTTAATTTAAAAACCAAAATCTCACAAATAACTATTGTACAACTTACATAACAGTGTTTAGTTGAAGGGCCTTTATTTTTTGTGAACTCTATGTTTATAATTTTAAATTGCTCTGTATTTTATGCTAGTTAATTCATGGGAGCCTCTTCTACTGCCACACAATCTCAGTTCCTGCTGTATACTCTAACAAACAGTGGAAGAGACTGTTGGGTCAGTAGGTGACAACTGCAGAGGTATCTTCCTTATAACGATGCTTTTTGAGGTTGCTGCTCCCATCAATCTGCTCAGTAAAAATAGCTCATCTTGGTAAGTTGTTTCGACTTCACCAGGACCTGAAGAAGAAGCAGAAAAACCTGTGAAAACTAAGACTGTTTCTTCCAGTAATGGAGGGGAAAGTTCCAGTCGCAGCGCTGAGAAGCGATCAGCTGAAGAAGAAGCTGCAGACTTCCCAACAAAACCTACAAAGATCTCCAAGTTTGGATTTGCCATAGGTAGTCAGACGACAAAGAAAACCTCAGCCATATCCATCAAACTTGGATCAAGTGTGAGTTGTTATTTTATATATGCTTTTCGTAGTGGGTCTTAAGAATTTGTTTTGGAAACCGGCTTTAACTGGGTTAGTTAAATTAAGTATAGAAGGGTAGATGGGGGCATTAACTTATATTAATATATATAAGTATTTAAGGAGTTTCTAGCTCTGTGTTCAAGAAAGATCTGGATGAATTATATCTCAATAAAGTTATGTTTTAAAAGGTTTAGAATATGAAAAGGAACAACGATTATAGGGATGATATTTATAAAGTAATAGCTTAGAATTTTTCTAAGCTGAGCAAAACCTCTGAAAATTATTTTCAGAAAGAATTTCAGCTTATGTTTCTTACCTTTTAATTCTAGTACTGTTAAAAATAATCTCTAGCTATCAGTTATTTTATCTTAGAAGATTAATATTAATAAGGTATTGCTTGATAAGAAGAGCTTCCTTATTACCCTATTTTGGAGCAACAAGTGGACACTGATATCCTGTAACAGTACTTTTCAGATGAACTTTTAATCCCTTGTTTTAGTGTGTAAACCTTGAATTGATACTTATGAACCATGAAGTGTGTCTGGAAAGTATTTGAAATATTAGATTGAGGCTCATGAGGTTTAAAACTTTGATTCTTTCTGACTAGTAAAAGAGCCAGTTTTACATGGTTCAACCAAATAGATCTCTTCTTTAAGTTACTTATAGTGTATTGCTATTGGCTTTAGAAAATAGTTACATTCTTGTGTAAGGAGGAAAAAACCCTAAAATTGCTTTTGAGTTATTTATTCGTGTCTATTCTGTGAAAATTAATACCATGTTGCCAGACATATACAGCTTTTTTCTGCATTAGATGTTCATTCAAAGATCTTACAAATAAGATACGAATCAAATTCCACCTAGAGTTTGAGCTACACTTCTAGTTTTAAAAGAGCTACCATTCCTCACAACTCCAACTCCCACCCTATGCTGTTTTGCCTTTTTCTGTCTTTGTTTTGTTTAAACTCAGTCTGAACAAAAGACATTCATCTTGTGACTTTATTATTTATGACTACTCCCTATTTGAACTGATCCTTTTTGTTTCACCTGGGTTTTTTAAAAAGTTGCATAGACTTAACTGCATAAATATTTACCTTTTGTGGATAGTCATTAAACATATATTCTCATGTACACTTCTCATACAGATGTTCCCCTTGATAATAAATTTTACTGTGGTTCAATACACCCCTAAGTCAGATATCCAAACCCCTGCATTTTCTAAATCATTGACATGATTTAGTTACTGTTCATCATATTAGATGGGTGGGATGTGTTTGAAAAAGTCTACTCAGTAAAACTTTTAATCTTTGGAAAACTAAAACCTGTTTTCATAAAATAAACTATCATGTAAACTATCTCCTTGGGGGATTTCCGTGTTGGGTATAAAAAATAGTTGAAATTTTTGCTTTTGATTATACGATATGGACAGATAGTTGATCAGCCAACAAATACGTACTTGGTCTTATGTGTATCTACATCAAATACATGACTTCTTTAAAAGATTAAAGGGTGTTTCTAGAATCACTATGCATAATCTCCAAATTAACATTTTTATTCCTTCAAAAAGCAAATGTTGTTTATAAAAAGTATTTTGTATGTTATGGAAGAAGAAATGGTTCATTTTGTTTGAGCAGATCAGAGAAGATTTCACTGATAAGGTGATGTTTGAGTTGGCCTTAAGTGTAGGCAGGAGGCAAAAGGGCGTCTCAGATAAAAGGAATTTCATGGAAAGGCAGCTTAGCTATGAACCCACCCAGTACATTAAGGAAAGTGTAGTTGGAAAGTGTTTGGAAGGCAAATGTAGGATAGAAAGCCCCCAAAATGAGACCATCGGACCAAATCATAAAGGGCTTGTATTCCGTATTATAGTTTGGCTTTATTCTTTAGGTTCTAGCAGAGCCGTGGAACAGTATAAGAAATCTTGACCCTTAAACAAATTTGCATTTTAGAAATATCACTCTGTATAGATCGCTCAGCACAGAGGATTAGAGGGGGGAAAAACAGAAGGTGGGGAGATGGTGTTTCTAACAGTAGTTCAGGCAAGTAGTGTTAAGTGGCCTTAGGTGTTGGTATTGTAGTGGTATGATGGGGACAGAGGAATATTTAAGTTTTTAATGCAAATTTAATCAGAACCTTACAATAAAATGTGCAAGTTGAGGAAAAGGTTTTCTAGCTTAGGTACTTACAAACACTGTGAAACTAACATACCTATGGGAGCTCTAAGTGGAGCTGTCCACTGTGCAGTGGGCAGATGACATCCTATTTGGAGGTAGACATGGGATTTTGGTAGTTAAAACTTTGGGAATGAATGAAGTTGGCTAGGGAAGTATAGAGAAGGAAAGGTCACTAAGTATAGACTCTTGAGTATCTGTCATTTAAGGGAGGGGAAAGAGAATAAAAGGTCAGAGAATCAAGAATAGCCGATAAAAAGCAGTGTCACAGAAGCCAAGGTACAGGTGTTTTCAAAAAGGAGCTGATACAGAGTCAAGTGCCACACACTAGTCATTAGTGACCCTACAAAATCAAGGTCACTTGATTCTAGGTGAGTGAGGAATAATGGAAGGTGTAAGGGAGGAAGCCAGATTGCAGTGTGTTGAAGGCTGAATGGGTGATGAGAAGATTGGAGATAGTGAAAACAATTTACTTCAAAAACGTAGGTTAGAGCAAAGAGATGGTATGGATGAAGCATGTTTATAGGCCAAAGGGCAAAAAACTAGCCAGGAGTGGGGGGAGGGAGAGAGATATGAGTCTTTGTCTTTTATGTTCCCAAGCACACTGTATTTATTTTGAATGTTACTATGGGAAAATATTATTAATCATTTCCTCTTACCTGTACCAGGTACCCCTTAGCTAAATGATACTAAATTGTAGGTCCTAACTAGAAAATCTTTTACAGAAGGAAAATAAATGGACAATATAGTAAAACATACCCATTGTTAACTCACGTTTTCAAAAAGAATGGATTTGTCCAAAGTTTGTTCTGAGTTTCTTACTATTGTTTCTATGAAAACATAAAGTTGAATCTTTGAAGAGAAATTATTTATATCATTAAACAAGGCTGTGTAAACCTTATGTGATACTCTTTAATGTTTCTTCTTCAGAAGCCTAAAGAAACTGTTCCAACTCTTGCTCCAAAAACCCTTTCAGTAGCAGCAGCTTTTAATGAAGATGAAGATGTAAGTTGACAACTAGTCTTACTTATTTTACTTTAACCAGTTCTTTCAGGAAGCTATTACTGGCAATTGTAGGTTGTATTAATGATACTAGTAAATTTCCTTTGCAACTCTGAATAGTTCTTTTTGTGACACCTGCAAAATCTGGATATTACTGTATTTATTTGGTTGTAGGATTATTTAAAATGTATTGACTCTGGGGCAAAGAACTTAAGAATCAGATCAGCACATGCTTGTTATGAATAATAATTAAGTCTGTACTAGGAACTACGTAGTATCCAAAAAAAGAAAAATTCAATATTGCCACCTTTAATTTTATAGTTGAAGTCTTCAGTGGTGAAACATTATACATGCCTTAAACTTGAAACGGCAGCTCGAGTGCCTTCTCCCTTAAGCCCCATGAGGAATAACAATTAAACAATGCAGGTGATTCTGCTAGAAGTTTTACTCAATAAGCACATATTCCACAGTAAGCATGAGGTGCTTATCTGCTGTTCTCTTGGGCAGTCCTAGCTCCCTCATGCTTTTCACAGTATCCCTTTCTTACCAGGCTTGTGAATGACACACGGAATTTTAAGTATGATTTTCACCAATTTTTTTCTTTAGTCTCTGACTTTAGAACTTAACCCCCATTTAAGATGTGACCCCATTGTGTAACAATTGTTACAGGGTCCATGAGAAATTGCTGCCATAAGGAATCTAGATAAAAATTACACATTCAGAAGAGCACAAACTCTGGAGCCGGAGTGACTGGGAAGAATATAGAAGAGAAGAAACATGAGTTAGGCAGGATTTTGACAAACCAAGGAATACTTTTGTAAACTAAGACATCAGTTTTCAAATCACAAGTGGTAAATACTAAGCTCCTGCATTTGACTGGACTGGAGGTTTTTGTAGAAGAGTTTTGGGCACTGATAAATGTGGAATGATTGGAGCCCAGATCAGTAGGTAAAGAATTACTGTGATTATCACTGTATTCTGCTTGAGACATTTACTCATTCTACACATTTTAGTGCTTTCTGTTCGCTAGGTACAGTGGGATTACAAACATAAATTAGAAACTCAAGCTAGTAAGGCAGAGATTTATACATAAAATACTACAAAATGAAAAATCACCAGTACCTGAAGAGATGAAGTGATGTGGAAATTGATGGAAGGATGAGAGGCTGGGTAATAGATGGAGCAGCATGGAAAGACCACAGACTGGCAGTCGGTAGATCTGGAGTTATTTCCTGCCCTGTTATTAACCAGTAGAAAGCCTGTGAATAAATCAATTTACCTTTGAAGAGCCTTAGTTTTTAAACTGTAAAATGAAAGCTCAATTCAGAGCACAGGACTTTAAACTATTTTTCAGAGAGTTCTGGGGTTCTATGGGAGTGTCTCAGGAGGTACTGTGCGGGTAGGTGATGCCTAACAAGCTGGGCTCTGGTCTCCTGCCCGTTTCACTTAGCGAGTCTTTTACCTGTGATATTTGGGAACCCAAGTAAGAATTTGTTGAGGAAAAAGAGTATTTCATTGCCCCGCCTCCCCAAGAAAACTTAAAAAGTACTAATTTAAATAATGTTTAATATTCTCTGCCATCTCTAAAGCCATCTCTAACATTGGTAAGCACTTTGCTATGTACAGATTATAAGAGGGAAGGGCAATAAAGGAAGAAGGGAGCAGCATGTGTAAAAGTAGACAAATGGTAAGCATCTACATAATAGTAATGGCTTACTTTGAATAGCTAACAATTTGGATATATTTTCACGTAACTTTATTTTACTCCATATATCCCTGTGATATGATACGGTTATTTCTATTTTGGAAATAGAGAAATTAAGTAAAGTATGCATAAGTATCTGCTAATGCACACAGTGTTGAACTAAAACTTAGGTCTTGTGGTTTTTAGTCCTCTGTTGTTTGCATCATCCCTTACTGTTTTCCCTAATTATTTTTTTTAAAGAAATTTTGGACAGGTTCAGACAACACTCTTTCTGCTGTGAGATGGTAATGATAATGAAAGATAAACTTGTCTCTTAGATAAAAGAACACATGCATCTAAAACCTTCATCTGAGTCTTCCTTTTTCTGTAGAACATAGCTAAGTAACCTGAGCCTGAAACATATTGGACAAATATATCAATTTAATTAATTTTTTATTAAAAAAAAGTTTTCCAGTTATATTTCTTTTATTTAGACTCCTTTATTTTGGACAATTCTTGGGTCTTTCTGTGTATTTCATGTCATTAACATTTTGAAGAGTTCAGGCCAGTTATTTTGTATAATGTCCCTCAGCTTGAATTTGTCTGATGTTTCCTCATGATTAGATTCACATTCCTTCTGGCAGGAATACCTCGGAAATGATTCCAAGTTCTCAGTGTGCATCATATCAGGGAGCACATGTTCTCAATATGTCCCATTACTGGCAGTGTTAACTTTGATCATTTGGTTAAAGTGATGTCTGCTAGATTTCTCTGCTGTCAAATTACTGTTTTACCTTTTCTAATGAAAATTTGTCTTGGGGATACGATTTGAGAATATGTGAAAACTATAATGTCTTAAACATTTAGTCACAGTGTTAACATCCATTCGTGATTCTTGCCCGAATCAATTATTATGTTTGCAAAATGATGATTTTTCTAATTCTTTCATCTCTTTTATGTTTATTATCTCTTACAGTAAAGAGGAGCTTTTCCTTAGTTTTATAAGTGTAGGCTTATGGATTCTTACTTTTTTTAACAGGCTGTAATGTTCAAGTTCTCCCATATTTGATCTGTAGAAACCCTTTAAGCGGGATCTTAAGGATACCCTTTTAAAAAAGAACCTTTAGCTCAGCAGCAGCATTTATACAGAAAAACATATCTAAAAGGAACTTGACTAGAAACATAGCTTTTCAACAGGTATAAGTAGGGAAAAATAGCAGGGAATGATGGTAATTATACTCACCATGTAGGATTATTAGGTTTTTAAAGGTGTACATATTAAAACATTTAACACAATGTGTAGCACATAATAAACAAATGGTTTTAGTTCTAGAATATCAAGTCTTTACCAAATTTTTAAAATGTAAAATCAGCACACCATAAGATGTGTATTTCTTTTTAAAATGTAGTTAAGATAATTTTCTCCTCTTACCAAAATTTATAGTATTGAAAATGTTAAAAAGCTTAGATAGAAAATTTAGCATATTAGTAATTAAGTGAATTTAATCTATATGCAGTTATCTCTGTTTACTTTTTTTTCTCCAGAGTGAACCAGAGGAAATGCCTCCAGAAGCAAAGATGAGAATGAAAAATATTGGAAGGTATTATAAATTTTCTTTCAAATATATGATGATGAAAGGAGAACTGACTCTGGGTGGTGAACACACAATGTGATTTATAGATCATGTAATACAGAATTGTATACCTGAAATTTATGTAACTTTACTAACAATTGTCACCCCAATAAACTTTAAAAACTTTTTTTTTTCATGAATATTGTAGAAAATGTTAGTGAATTAAGAGCAAGAATAAATTGCACATAATCTTTTAGTGTTCAGGCTTTTCTTATGTATTTGGGCAAATAGTTTTGTTTTGTGAATTATCAATGATCTTATTTTCTCTCCTGGTAAGAGAAAATGAGTATCTTAAGAAAATAATAACTTAAGGCTATTTTTTTTCAGATACATGTAATCTGTATATTTTTTTTCAAATAAGAAATAGCTATGAGAAATGTTTCTGATTTAAGATTTAAATTTAAATTTTTTTCTGATATGAAAAGAAATGGTTTTCATTCATTTCATTTATTATATTCCCACCACTTAATCTTGATCAAAAACGTCCTTTTTTCCTTGGTAACTTAGATGCCAAATTTTACTTACCGAAGTAAGACAAAATATTTTCATTTTCCTTCATTGTTTCTATTGTCATGGAAATAACTTTAAGTTAATATACTGTTCAGTTTCCTGTCTTTGTATGCATAAATGGATAACTTATAGGCTAGTAAGAAAGTTCAGCTTCAAACCAACCCATATTAATGTCCCCATTTCTACCAAATGTTTCAGCTCCCAAAGAACTAATTGCTAGGTCCATAAACAAGCATCAGTCTTGAGATTTTTGGTATAGGATTCCAATGGGAACAGTCTCAGTGGGACTTAGGGCCCAGCACCTACCTTTCATATGAGATCTAACTAAGGAATTCATCTGACATTGTAACACAATCTCAACACCCCATATACATGTATCTAAACATGTAAAATTGAAACCGTTCATGAAATGACCTGAATCTTTTCTGTGTCTGATGCATCTTCATGTTTTTCTTGTATTTCATTTTTTTATAAATGTTGATGGTAAGCCATCATTGATTTTGTGACCTTATTAATGGGTTGCAAATAACGGTTTTAAAAACTATAAAGGTTGCTACCCTTAGCTGTGTGTCAGAATCATCTTAAATGTTTGTTAAAACTACAGATTTACCTGGCCCCCTCAGCCTACTGAATCTGAAATTTTAGGACTGGGTCTGTGGAGAGTATGTTTTAAAAAAGCTTTGTAGGGGCTTCTGATGTTCAGCCTGTGCTAAGCAAATGTGTTTTGATTGAGTTAAAAACGTGGCCCAAAAGGCTTTATATAACATTTTTAATAAATTTCTTTTCTTTTAACACAGGGATACACCAACATCGGCAGGACCAAACTCCTTCAATAAAGGAAAACATGGGTTTTCTGATAACCAGAAGCTATGGGAGCGGAATATAAAATCTCATCTTGGAAATGTCCATGACCAAGACAATTAAATGATGTGTTTTGAAATTGGGGTGTGGAGTGGGTGTAAAGTTAAAAGGAACAGTTTCCTTTTTAAAGAATGATATAAGACTATCTTTGGAGCCGCCTTTTTTTTTTTTTTTTTTTTTTTTAAGATTGAGTGGTACACTAATAAATGAGAGTTTGAAATTAGAGGTAATTTATGTTTTATATACAGATTTCAAGACATTTGCTAATTTTGTAGTTTCATGTGATTAGTTTCCAAAGGTTACAGATAATTAAAAAAAAATCAGAAATGGTACCTTTTTAAGAATTGCATATTTTTTTAGACAACTATTAGCACATTAAGAGGGAAGCAAAAAGTTATTGTCTGTTTAAACTGCAAGCAATTACTCTCTAACTTAACTTCCTCATTAACCTAAACTTTCTGGCTC
Source organism: Rhinolophus sinicus (assembly GCF_057876585.1). Classification (NCBI taxonomy): domain Eukaryota; kingdom Metazoa; phylum Chordata; class Mammalia; order Chiroptera; family Rhinolophidae; genus Rhinolophus; species Rhinolophus sinicus. Next base: position 78,967,913 of record NC_142517.1, on the reverse strand, counting down.
CCAGGAACAGCCTTATAGAGAAGGGAGTATTATATTGGGAAGAAAATGTTACTGGACTATTGACTGAAAGTAAATTAGATAAAGTTACAATATTGCTTTTTTTCCTACTGGGCATTTGTTTTGTTTCAAGTCATAAATTAGATATTGCATTGCTATCAGTGGATACAGATGCTTAGCTCTTTAAAAAAACTTAAAAATTTTATGTAAACTGTTGAGTATTTGAAATAGGCCACTTCACCTTAACGGGTCTTGTCTACCTTCATTAGTCTTCAAAGAACAACTATTTGCTACCAAAGTAAATCAGTATTTTGAATGTGCTTCTCTTGATTTTTGTTATAGCTAGTTCCTTAAGCATTTCCACCAGATCTTGAGGCAAGTCATAAGGAAGCTGTTTCTTTTAAAATACAAACCACCACCAAAAATTTTAAATGTACATAGTGCTTAAATATTGGGCTGTTTTAGTTTTAAAAGATAAACACCAAAAAAGTCAGCATTGTGTGAAGATGGAAAATGAGAAAGATGCACTTTCTGTAACTTTGTCAAAACTTTTAAGTTACTAACTTGTGAAATCCAATTTGATTTGAACTTACTGTAGGAATTCTTATTTAGTACAATAATATGGTTTCGGTGTATACATATTAACAGTGGCCTCTCAAAAGCACATTTTAGGTACTGAAAACAGAAGGAAAGAAAATGCATCTTTAAACATTTTATGGAATCTTCGACCACTTTGTTAGAGCTGTGTGTTGTAGGGGGTTTTTTTTTGTTTTGTATTTTTGTATTGTATATGAATTCTTTTTTAATGTGACAGTTAAACACATCTTTAAAGGCACAGTCATAGATAAAAGAAAAATGCAGTATAATCATTTCCTTGAAAACTACTATGTTATATTTGTGGGCAGCTTCAGACTGTCTTAATGGTGGTAACTAGATAATAACTCAGCTCTTTTAATGGGTAATAACTCCAGAGAAGCAGCCTGTATATATTCCTAATACTTGTTCACATGCACTTACAGTTAGAGTACGCCCCAAGTAAAACAATGGAAATGTGCATCGAACTATTAGTTCTTACTTATATGATTTAATTATATCAAGATACATGAACTTAACTTGCTTTAATGTAGGCAAACTTTTCATTTTTGTCCATTTTACTGTTTATGTTGAAATAACATCCCTCTCCTACATATTCTTGACTCAAATATTAACATAAGGTCAAGATGGGAGAGAGAAACGACTGAGATGAATGTCTTTACTAAAATAACCAATAAATTTGTCAAACTCAATAGTGTTCTTATTTTCTATTCCACTTCATTGTTGCTGGGGTTTTTTGTTTTCTGTGTGTTTTTGTTGTTGTTTTTTTGTTTTTTTTGCTTTTTTTTTTTTAACAAAGAAGAGACAAATGTTACAATGGTTGCTCTTGCCCAGATTGTTGGCCAAATCAATGGGAGATGTTAAATTATTATTTATTGGAGTCTACCTAACTTAGCACTCAGTTCTATAGCTTCATCTTCCTCCTTCACTGCCAAAGTGTAGTCCTGTGTTCTGTGCCTCAGAAGATCCAGGCATATCTTTGAAAACTAGGTGGGTGAAGGAATTCTCTCACTAGTGTCTATCATTCATTAGTTCTGTATAGCTTCTTAATGTTTATAATACTGCTGACCAATAAGTCCGGTCTTAGTAAAAGAAAAGATTGAGTTACATTTTAAAATTATGATTCTTACCTAGTTTGACCAATTACAAATGAAGGCTGTGAGTTTCAAGTGTTTTTTTTTTAACGATCAAGATTAGCTTGACATACTATGAAGGGATTGTTAAAGTTCTCTTCTGGTCAAGTGAAGATACTTTTTAAATTTTTTAACTTCATTTTGAAAAAATTTCAGATTTACAAAACATATTATGAAAATATAAGGTATTTCCGTGTTCTCCAAATGTTAACATCTTATATTACCACGGGACAATTGTCAAAATCAGGGAATTAACATTATTACAGTATTTTTATCTATTGTACTATTGTTCTACAGACCTTACTCAGATTTCACCATTTGCTCCACTACATGCTTCCTAGTTGAAGATCCACTTCATTATCACACAATGTTTAGTTGTTGTCTCTTTTTAACTCCTTTAATCTAGGACACTTAAGTGTTTGTCTTTTATGACCTTAGACTTTTTGAAAAGTATAGGCCAGTTATTTGTAAAAGATCTCTTAATTTGGGGTTTGCAGTTAATAAGTATTGTGGGAAAATTCTTGGGACCACGTAAATACCCTATTTCTGATCATACTTGTGCCCACTAATTGTCAGGCATTCATGCCCCACCCCCGATGATTCTTAATGTACTGCTTGCCAAATGATGACTTTCTGTTTCTATCATTCTACTATTAGTAGTTGAAATTCTATTATGAGGAAGTTTTCTTCCCCATTCTTTATTCAATTAATGATAATGGGCCCAAATGTTCTTAAGTTACCTTATAGGTTTTAACCCATTACTACCATTTATTTATTTTATTACTCAAAATGTTTCAGATTTGCCCAAGCAGACTCCTTCCAGTTGACCTCATGTCTTTTTGACATGTCCCCATTCTTTTAAAAAATATTTCCTTAATTTAAAAAAATTTTTTTTTTTTAATTGGGAACTATGTTTTGTCAGGGCCCACCAGCTCCAAGTCGTCCTTCAATCTAGTTGTGGAGGGCGCAGCTCACTGCTCCCATGTGGGAATCGAACTGGCAACCCTGTTAAAAGCTCGTGCTCTAACCATCTGAGCCATCCGGCCGCCTAATATTTCCTTAATTTCTGATACCAGAAGATGTACTAGATTCATCTTGTATTTTCTCTACTCCAGTTCTGGAATCAGAGATTTCCCTAAGCATTCATGGTTCTTTTTACTAGAGAATGGTATTCAGAAATCAAAATCAGCATTAGCGTAGTCATTGGTACTGAGATGGTATTGCTTCTAGGCTGCTTGCCAGAGCTAGAAAATGTATGTATGTATACATCTATGTTTCTAGATCTATAGGTCTGACAAGTTCACGAATTTGTTGCACCGGTGTTGCTAACCTTTTTTGATATCAGGGGGATTACTCATTATGAATTTGTACCAACTGGACAAAGAGTTAACCAAGTTTACTAGTTGGAAGTGTTGAAAAGGCCACGTGAAAAAGACAGCCTGAACTTTTCGCCAACAATTCATAGCTCTTGCATCACAACAAGGCACCAGCTCACATGGCACTGTGTGTGAGGGAGTTTTTAGCCAGTAAACAAATAACACTATTGGAACACTCTCCCTACTCACCTGATCTGGCCCCCAATGACTTCTTTCTTTATCCAAAGATAAAGGAAATACTGAAAGGAAGACATTTTGATGACATTCGGGACATCAAGGGTAATACGACGAAAGCTCTGATGGCCATTCCAGAAAAAAAGTTCCAAAATTGCTGTAAGGGTGGACTAGGCGCTGGCGTTGGTGCATAGCTTCCCAAGGGGAGTACTTTAAGGGTGACAGTAGTGATATTCAGCAATGAGGTATGTAGCAGTTTTTCTAGGATGAGTTCCCGAACTTAATTGTCTGACCTCGTATATGTGTGTATCTCCATGACTCCGTATTGATACATCCAATACCAGACCAATACCACAGAATTTATTCTGGTCTTCCTCCTTTCTGTATTTGTAACTCCTGTCCAATAGTAAGAAATCTGACTTTGACTATCCATAATATGTTCACTAAACTTTTTCTAGAATAGTTTTCAGAATTACTAATCCATATATTTCCCTATGTAAAACTACTGATCAGTGCAGTATTTGTGTATAGTTCCATTTCTTTTTAGTCTTATTATGTAATCAAAATACTGTTTTACAAAGTTATATAGATTAGTTCTTTTCTCTGCACCCCCTTTCAGTACAGTTATGTTATTTGTAATGGAATTAATTTGTATTTCATAATGAATGCCCATTTCTTGTTAATTTTTTCTTTGTACGTGAAACATTAGCATACCGTGTTTCCCCAAAAATAAGACCTAGCTGGACAGTCAGCTCAAATATGTATTTTGGAGCAAAAATTGATATAAGACCCGGTCTTATTTTACTGTAAGACTGGGTCTTATATAATAAAGTGTCTCTCCTCCCTATCATTTCTGTCTCATTCTGTCATTTCTATCCTGATTACCTATAGCTAATCTATATGGTTTCTGATTTATCCTTTGTTTCTTCTTGAATTAATGAATAGATGGATGTTTATTATTTCCCCTTTTTAGTGAAAGCATATTATAATTACTTTTACACTTTTTGTTTTTCACTTTGCAGTATACCCTAGAAACTACCAGTTCATGGAGATCTTTCTCAAAAAAAGAAAAAATTAACAGCCACATAGTACTCCACTGTGTGAATATACTATTGTCTATGCAGTTACTCTTACGTATATGGGCATTTCGGTCATTAGGTCATTTCCAATATTTTGCCATTACAGTGCTATAATTTAATAACCTTGTGCATGTGTATTTTCATATTGTTGGGATGTATCTTCCTTAAGGTAAATTCCCAGAAGTAGAATTTCTGGATCAAAATATAAGTACATATGCACTTTTGTTAGATATTGCCAAATTTTCCTCCAAAAGGATTGTACCAGCTTATTTTCCCACTAGGAATTTATGAGAGTGCCTCTTTCCACAGTCTTGCCAACAGGATGTTTGTCATGCTTTTTAATTTTTATGAAATCTGATACATTAAAAAAATTGGTATTTCAGAGTAGTTTAATTTGTACCTCTGGCTATGAGTGAGGTTGAATTTTTTATGTAGTAAACTTTGTTAATCTTTTACTGACTCTCGATTTGATGTTAAGTTGCTGCGAAAGTAATTATGGTTTAGGGCAGCCAGATGGCTCAGTTGGTTAGAGCACCGAGCTCTCAACAACAAAGTTGCTGGTTCAATTCCCACATGGGATGGTGGGCTGCGCCCCCTGCACTAAGGATTGAAAACGACACAACCGGACTTGGAGTTGAGCTGCGCCCTCCACAACTAGATTGAAGGACAACGACTTGCAGCTAATGGACCCTAGAGAAACACACTGTTCCCCAATAAAAATTTTTTTAAAAAGGTATTACTGTTAAAAGCAATGACTAGAAATGGGAAAAAAAATTTTTTAAAGTAATTTCAGTTTAAAAGGTTAAAAATAATTGCAAAATCCACAATTTTGCACCAACCTAACATGAATTTTCCCATGTGTTTTTCTAGTACTATACTAGTTCATTTTAAAATTTAACGGGATTCCTGATCCATTTGGAGTATATTCTTGTGCATTTGTGAGATCAGGATCTAATTTTAGTTGTGATATCTTTATGATATGAAGCCATCCTTATTGAGAGCAATATGGTTTAGCTTCTTTCAAGAGTGTTTTTAAATGTTTCTCAAAATGCTTTTGCGTATTTCTTGTTAAGCTTATTTCTAAAGTATGTAATCTTTGTTGCTATTGAAATGGGGTTTTCCATTATATGCTGGTTATTGTTTTAGGCTATGAAGGCAATTAATTTCTCTGTGTTAATTCTGTATCTTGCTATCTCCTTGAATTCTTTTATTTTTGCATTTTATCATTGATTCGCTAAGATTTTCCAGATGTATCATCATATCAGCTGCAACCAGAGATGGTTTTACTTCCTTACCAATTTTTGTGCCTCTAATTCCTTTTTCTTCCTAATTGCATTGCTAATATCTTTGGTACAATATTGAATAGTAGTAGAAATAATGGGCATCCTTGCCTTATTCTCAGTGGAAATGTCTCCAGTGTTTTACCATTAAATAAGATGCTGGCTTTAGGACTAAGGTAACACGACATTTTGTCGTGTTAAAAATATCCACCAATTCCTATTAAGTGCTTTTATCAGGAATGGGTGTTAAATTTTGTCAAAGGCTTTTTCAGCATTGAATCAATGAAGGAAACCTTTAATAAAAGAATTGTTAACATGAAAACTCTCAGCTGTAGCAGAAGTAGCAACTGCAGGAAGAAAGTACCACCCTTAGGGCCCAGGGAATAAGTGAGCAAGGAAAGACAATATCTTAGAGGCGCCCAGAAGCCGAAATTCAGATCTTTGAGGAGAAGGTTGTGAATGCTTCATGGTAGAGCAGCACAGCAAGCTGCCCATCACAATGAAGACAAATTTTGGAAACCCCTTGATTCAACTTCTGCATGAAATATCCCTGGTGACATATGGCCCTTCTCCCACCCCATAGGAATCCATTGTTGGTTAGCAGTAATTACTGTTTTCAGTTTTTACTTTCTTTCCTTTTACTATACTTTCCCAATGTCCTAACTGATCCTACATTGATAACTGGAGAAATGCGTGGGGAGTAGAGGTATCTCTAAATAAGGTGAATTAGGGTAGCTGTCATGCTAGGGCTTCAGATATGTGAGAATTTTCTCAGACCACCAGCTTTGAGCCTCATCACAATAGACATCCACTTATTTATTGCACATGGACATAGAACTTTTATTCATACCTGTGCACTTTTTTATATAATGTGCTATTATCCTAAATCTGTTTTTTTTCTAAGAGTCCTCTCTCGGAGCATTTTGTCTACAGTATCCATTGAATTCACATTGCTTAATATTTAGAAAATACAAAAACTGTTGTGTACTATGTAAATATCAAAAATGACCGCTATAGCTTTACTGCAAGAACAGTTACCTGAAGTCTTGTATATCTGTCTCACTGGTAAGTCATCCAAATACACTGCAAATGAATTTCACTCAAAATCTAGCATTGTCCTAATCTCATGCTAGTCATACACCTGGAGTTATTTTATTCCTGCTTTTAGAATTCCATAACTAAATCATAGTTGATGTGAAACTTAAATAGGTCAATGGAAACTATGAATTAACCCAGGTAATCATAACTGAAAATAAAACTAAGTTTCTATATAATACATATGTAGAGAATACATAATCTATTATACCCTAAGGAAAAAGAGATCAAAACAAGCAGCAGAACACTTAAATAATGCAAAGAAAGTAACTGAAGGAATGCAAGTACTAATTAGATGTTAAAATATTTGCAGATGATTAAAGCAAATTAACTGAAGATGCAATTGAGAATGAAAAGGTATATGTATGGGGACATGGGGTATATGGGAACTCTGTACTTTTCCACTGTTTTGCTATGAACCTAAAACTGCTCTTTAAAAAAAATAAAGTTTATTTTTTAAAAAAAATCAAGGTGTGAGCAGTGGTTTGACTGATTCACAAAGTACCTCTCTTCACCATAAATAATACTCAGTTTGATATACCCCCCGCCCCCAAATACTATATAATATTAATACTATTGTAATGCTGTGTGTGGACAATAATCGGTATATACCAGCAAATTTCCCTAAACAAGATTGTAGCTATATTTTCAAAGGGCCACTTGAAGAAGTAAATGTCACTTGCCCACCTGATTCTAAAAAAGTGTTTCATTTTATCCTATTTGAATTCTGCGATAGGCATTGCCTATGTAATGTTCCAAGGAAGAAAATGTAATGCTCCAAGGAAGAAAATTGGGAATCATGTATGACTTTTACTGGGCCTTTCTCTGTTAAGTAACTTATGAAGCAACTATTCTTCCATGCTAGCTCTTAAAATAAGGGGCACTGTATAGTGCCACCACGCTGAAATGGAGAATTATGATAGCAGCCACCTCTTGTCACATACAAAGTTACTTCCATTCCTATTGTGGTTTGCTATATACATAGAGCCGTGAGAAAACGGGACTTCCGAGATGAAGCGCAGTTTCAAATATTAATCTGGAAGTAATGTGTGTAAGACAGAAAAGAAAGGAGGGCAAGCATGGCCGCTGAGAAACCAACATTGGTAGCATGCTGCATACATGAGTTTATTTGTTAACGGTGATTAGCAGTAATGGAATAGAAGTAACAAGTCAACAGCATTGCTAAGAAATTCAGTGGCTGAATTAATGGAAGAAATGGAAGCATCCCAGATGATGGGGTGTGGACCTAGGTACCTGGAAGAATGGTAAATGCTAATGAGCCCCGCTCCCTCAGCCACAAAAAGTTGACAAATATACAGAGGGTAACCTTTAAAGTTGAAGAAAAACCTCCCACCATAATTTAGGTAAGTTGGAGATGATGACTGAAAATCCACAGAGGGTTTTCAAGGGGAAGTAGGATATTTGAGGGAATGGCATCATCAAGCCTGACGTATAAGTGCCATTGGTATGGGAGTTGATAAACTTCTGCTGCTTTTGTCTATTTCCACACCTGAATGGGGTTAATATGTATGTGAACTTACATGGCTCTATAGCTCATGGTGTATGCCCATCAAATAGAATTGTGCTAAGGACTTTAATGTGATAGATAGCCAAGCTAACTACTAAAATAATAGTTAAAAGAATATAGCAAGCTAATGGGAATGGCATATTTAAAAAGGCATAAAAAAGGAAGGAATGACAGGCAGGACAAAAAAGCAAACAGTAAAATGACCGATTTATATGTAAACATGTCAACTATATTTTTTAATTGGACTAAACATTCCTATGAAAAGACAAAGATTGGCAACCTGAATTGTTTTTTAAAAAAACTATTCTGTATATGAGATAAACCTTAAATGATAAGAATATGGACAGGTTGAAAGCATAAGGAAGGTAAAATGTACCAAATGAATACCAAAAAAAGCTGATGTAGCTATTATCAGTCAAAGCAGACAAAGCCAGGAGCATTACCCCAAGGTCACTTCATTTTATCCTTTCCTAATGATAAAAGTTTCAACTTACCAGGAAGACAGAATTCTGTTATATGCACCTAATAACAGCTTCAAGATATATAAAGCAAAAATTGCCAGAATAGGAAAAATAGGCAAATCCCCATTCATACAGGGAGAGTTTAACAAATTACTCTTAGTGACAAGTCAAAGCAAGACTAAAAAAAGAAAAAATTTGTAAGGGTACAGAATATTTGAACAACAAAACAATTTGATCTAATTGACACATGTTAAAACAATGCTCCCATAACTGCAGAATATTTTTGAGTTCTCATAAAACATTTACAAAAATTGACCATGTGCTTGTCCATAAAACAACCCTCAGCAAATTTCATAGGATAGAAGATACACAAAATATCTTTCTGACCACAGTGGAATTACATTAGGAATCAATAACAAAATCATAACCCAAAAATCCATGTTTAGAAATAGAGCAATAAATACTCTTCTAAAGTGAAATGTGTCAAAGAAGAAATTATGAGATGTGATTAAACAATACGGTGTTCAGCTTTATTAATCATCTAGGAAATGAAAATTAAAACCACATGGGATATTAAGCACATACGTCTCAGAATGGCTAAAATTAAGCAATAAGACTAAAATTCCACTCTTACCCATATATCCAACAGAAATGTATGCCCATAGATACTGAGAGGATAAAAACGGTCCTTGCAGCATTTTTCATAACCCACTCCCCCAAATAAAATAAGCCAAATATTTATCAATGGTACAATAGTAAAGTTGCAGTATATTTACTGAAATAATTTTTTAGCAGAGCACACAGAACAGACACAGTAGGAATTGAAAATGATCAAAATAAATCCAATCAGCAAGATAAGGAAAGATGAATGGAAAAGGGAAGCAGGAATAAGCACCTATGAAGAACCAAGTAGAAATGCTAGTATAAGAAATGTAATTTTTAATATGAAGAATTTAATAGATAATTGAATAAAAACAGTTAAAGATCAGGTTGAGAAACTCCCAGAAGGTTATCAGAAAGGGAAAAACAGATCAGGAGAATGAAGGGTGTATTAAAGGTAGAAATAAAACTTTCCGAAATAAAAGAGCAACCAGAGGGGAAAAATATTTAAAGAAACACTATTTGGTTTCTAGAATTTAGGAGACTAACATACCTGAAAATCTCTGCTTGACAAGATACATCAAACTCTTTTGAAAATCATACTACTAAGAAAAGGAATGTCCTAGGGTCCCCAAATAAGAGGAAACTGAGTTGAAACTGGAGTAGCCTTGGGGTCCCAGGTTGGGCTGTAGGTGGGCCAAAGGCCTCCCTTGAAGATTAGACCAATGGGCTTGCCCTCACACTGGTCTAAAGTTCAAATTTATAGTTGTTGGTCTCGGGAAACATAATCTGAGAAATTAATATAAAAACAGTACATAGTCATTGGTACGCTTGCAGTAAACAAGCAAACACAACTAACCTAGAAGGATCCATCCTCGACCTAGGTGGGTGGCACAGGATTCCCAAAGATAAGACCCTATTTGAGATTAGCTCATACTCTAAAATTACAAAACTCTTAAGGAATAATCCAATAAACAGCAGTATTAAACTTCAAAACTTCAGATAATAGACTATAAAATAAGCATATTTTAAGTGATTAAAGAAATAAGTTATCTATGCATCTTTGCCCGACAAGCCTCTACAAACTGTAACTGATAAATGTATAGGATCAGGGGAGACAAAGGCTTTTACTGTGTATGTTCCGAACAGATGTGAAACCCCTGTTTAGGAACCTCCAAGGAGATTACAGGTTTGAAAAAGAATCATTGAGCAGGAAGCATCATGCACAAATAATTTACATCAATGCCATTAAAAAAAAAAAAAAGACATTGAAAGTTTGGATTAGCTACAAATTCAGCAGGTAGTCTTGTGAAATTCTGTAAAAAGCCACTGGCTTTTAATAGGACAAATTAAAACCCATGTTAGAGGATTAGTTAATTCATTTCTCTCGATAATACATGCATTTCCGTGACTCACAGCAATGATTCAGATTGCTTAGTAGCAGTAATAGTAACCAGGAAATACCCACAGTTTGGAGAAAGTCATCTGACAACAAAACAATGCGTGTTTCTTAAAAGGAATTGTCATAAATTAAATATAGACGTTTCCGCTATGGTAATATAAAACTGAATTTTTTGAAACTTCACACTTGTTTCTATTTGTATGTAATTCTACACATTTAAATTATCCAATGTTGGCAGTTAATTGCATTACTTTAAATTTCACAGTTAGATTATATTTAAAAGTAAGAAGTTTTAATATGTGTCCCCCCAATGGTTATTTTTTTTGTGTTCAATTCCCCTTCCCTTTAAAACTGGAATAACTTAATAACGTATCAAATAACATACACGAATTGAAAACAGTAACCAGCTCAACTCCAAAGCTTATGCTTTTAAACAAGATTCAACATCTTTTATTTACATATTTATGCCATACATTAATGGTCTTATACAATTAACTAAATCTAATAACAATGGTGAAGATGAAACATAAAAGACACAATTCCAAATTTTAATCAGGATGAAATACATTTTTACTAACTGAAAGATACAATAAACAAATAGCCATTATAAAGTTACAGACTATGTCAATTCACTTAAAACTGAAAGTCAGCCACACAGCTATTGAAATGGAAAATTTGCAAACGCAAATATTACATGTGCAGGTGTAATACATGCATGGCATCACATTTATTCTTTATCTATTAAGCCATTTTTAAAGTAGAATAAGTACGCGTATCTTAATAATATATATATATACATCAAGGCACATTCTTTTCTTGTGCTTTAGGAATGATTTACATTTGATTTGTTTATATCTTAAGTTTACACCTTATATTTGCTTTTAATACTTAAAAGTTTAATTTTAACAATTATAGCTTGTGTGGTAGTTTTCCAGAGGAGAGAAATATGGCATCTCCCCATGGTTATTTTGACAATCAGAAAGTTGGATAGCTTAGAGGTGGGAATTTAAAAATCAGACACACAAATTAATATAATTCTCAGGTAAATTTTAAAAATAATTTAATTTCAACAATTTGGTAGATCATAATCAATTTCTTTAGTATACTATAATGAGGGCTGAAATGAAGACTTTTCAATGTTCTGAAATTACTTGACAATTATATGGTATCCACAGGACTGCTGTAGATATCTATATTGTTATCCTATTTCTAAACTGCAGTTTTTCAACAAAATTGAACAATTAAACATGATACAAGAACTGCAAACATACCAAACCTGGCTTTAACTTGTTCATTCTTCAGTAAAAAAATGAGATCCTTTTTTCCCTCCCATGTGTTGTCCTATGTTATGAAGGAGGAATTTCCCATCCACAGTGCTAATAACAGGGTTCTTTGCTCATGGTCAATTGACTTGCCTTGAAGAGATAGTACAGTAAGGCTTTAATATGCATTACATGCATTTTAATGGCATTTTAAAAATCAGATATTCATTTAAGGGTTCCCCCTATAGATAAGTATACTGTGCAAACTTGATTACAACATTAAGTGCTTTAAATAAAGAATCCCTGACTTATAAGGGCTTAAAATAAATAGTAAGTCAAGAATCACAGATTTGAAGCATTTAAAAAATGTAATATACCTATGCATCCTACTAAAATGCTTTATATTAGAATTTTTTAAATCCATAAATGGAAATGAAATCACAAAACTTCTATATTTTGAGAATAAAAAAAGAAAAAAAGTTGACTGGTGCAGACTTTTAAGCTCAAAGTATATAATAAGGTCAAAATGCAAATGAAAATATACAGTTTTTCATTTGGTACAGTCCTTTACAAACATTAATTCATAAAAAGTATACCATGATAAACCACTGCTATCAAACAGATTTGCTTTCAATTTTTTAAAAGTAAATGGACTTTTCTACAGAACCCAGACAAACTATTCAGAAATGTGGAAACATCACCAAACAGCCCCGAGTCTTGACATACAAACTCCCAGCAGAGAGTCACACAGTACTGTAAACAAATGTTCTGTGAGTTCGGTATACACGAGATGGCACTTTTTCAATCTTCATTACTACATTCATTCTGCTTCCGAAATATGTGCCACCTCTACTTCAACAGTCTGAATAGCTTCTGCAACCTCAGAGAGCTTCTGTCCTTGCTGCTGTGCCAACACATAATTAACCACTTGCATGATGCTTTGGTCAGAAAGAGTAGATACAGAGGGATACTCTTCAGTAGCTGCAACGGCTTCGAGAGCTTCCATAGTTTCTCCTGTCACTACCACAGTCTCAAGTTCTTGAGGACCACTGTTTTCGGGTTCCTGCATGTCTGCTGTTAAGATGCTCACAGCATGCTCCACTTGAGTTCCTTGGTTATGAAACTGAAGGGTATCTTTTTCCAGCATAATTTTGCAAGGCACATAATCTCTGTGGAATTTTGTCATATGTTTACGGAGTGTTCGAGCATCTATGTAGGCTTCGCTACATACAGGACAGACATAGGGCCGCTCACCGGTATGTGTTCTGACGTGGCGTTTTAGGGATCGGGCATCAGCCCAAGCTACTCCACATGTTAAGCACTCAAATGGCTTAACTCCTATTAAAAAAAGAAGAAAAGAGGTGTGTGTGTGGTGAGGTGCAAGTACCAAAATATATTAAAGTGGCCTGATAAATAATGTTTTTCTTTAGTACAGTAGCTCATAAGCCTTTCTACCTTGAATATGGCAATCCTTTATTTAGGACCTATGATTTACCTTAGAATAAACCAGATTCTGTAGTATAATCTCCCGAAAGATGTGCCTGTGGATAAAGGTTACTGAGAGACAATTCTAGTTTCCGTGCACAGTCTCACTTAACCTTCACAGTAATCCTATAATTGTAGGATAAGGAAACAGAGGCTCCAAGTAGTCCATAAAAATGTTGATAAGAGAATATAAGCTCACAAATCAGGTTCAGGATCACCTCTATCACCTGAAAAAAATCTTCCACGATATGGAATAAACCTCTTATCAAGGAAGGTGAGGTAACAGGCAAGAGGGCTGACAAAGGGAGAATCACCATTGCATTGGCTTTTGTTCTCTGTCCATCTACAATATATGTTATATATTATTAACTCTCGTTACCTTCATGGTTGTTCATGTGTCTCCTATACTCTCTCAGCTGAGTGAATTTTCTTCCACATCGTTCACACACCCGTTCCAGGTTTTGCTTTGCTCTTCCTTTTTTCCCATGGGTAGCTTTCTTCACATGCCTTCTGAACAAGGCTTTTTCATAAAATTCTTTGCCACATATATTACACCTAAAATAAGGAGAAAAAAAACTAAAAGCATCAGTATCCATAAGAACTAATCCAAGTACATATGTATCTCAGTTAAGTTCAGATCTTCCTCAAAGTTACCCACCTGTAAGGCTCAGTGACAGAATGAGACTTCACATGGGAATACCAATCTTTCTTCCAACTATAGCATTTATCACAAAACTGGCACTGGAATGGCTTCACACCAAGATGTTTATTCATGTGCTGGCGAAGATCTCTAGCTTCAAAGAAACTTTTTTCACATCTGCAATAATAAAATTCAATCACCCAACTGGATCATCTTATAATTCTTTTAAAACAATTTTCCAAGAATTCAGTATATTCTTGGGTTTCTAGAACTCCACAAGATGACCCCAATTTAAATTAAGAGATTTCACTAGTATCCCAATCTTGCAATAAGGCTGCCGGATGTTAAGTTCTTTCAGCTCCAGACACTAGAAACTTTTAGAAAAAATCATGTGGAGCTCCCAAAGGTTACTACAGAGGACATTTACTTTTTGTCTCCACCTCAACCCTATCTGGTCCCCTTTTTGCCACCTCCTATTCTCTGTCCACGTACTAGGAGGAGGCCTCCCCTTTGACCATAAGGATGGAGCAACTGACTGAGGCCTAAGAGCACAGCATTCCTTTGGCCCGAGTGATTGATTCAGGGATGACCATGTGACTTAATCAGATCCAATGGAAGTAAACCTCAGGGCTTTTATAGGAAATACCAGAAAAGCAGCTCGACAACTTGGGGGTTGAGGGAATATGAGGCTGAAACCTTTGCCCCTGACATGTCCAGATGGAACCTCAGACACACCAAATGCTAATGAATCTATTAGGTTGGTGCAAAAGTAATTTCGTTTTTTGCAATTATTTTTAACCTTTTAAACTGCAGTTACTTTTGCACCAACCTAATACACCCAGTTAACATTAAACCAGAGTCCTCGATTTTACCTTTCATTCAAGCCAGTTTAGGGTTAGATTTTCCTTCACTTACAACTAAAAATATTTTGGTATTTAAAATAATACTGAGTAGGGTGACATAAGCCAATATGTAAGAGTAAGGCATTCCTAAGTCCCATCCCTCCCCAAAAGTAGTGGACAAATTGGCAAAAACTGTCAGAATCAATTTTATTGAAACTCTGGAAACTAATTAAAAGTGACCAGGCAAACATATTCAAGAAACAAATAGTTGAATCTCGGTAAGAGAGCTTTGTGGCATTTGAACTTACTCTGGCCCCGTGCCCCTGCACTGAGGAGACAAGGCTGTATTCCCGCGATGGGACTTATTCTCAAAGAACTGTGGTTGTGTGTTTTGACCTATCTGGTGACTCCCTGAAGGATCGATCCCTTCAAAGGGCTTGCCTTTATTTCGCCTAACTCCCCCATGCTGAGGATTGGAGGGAAGGAAGAGTTTGTTGAAAACCTTTAAAGGCAAATGTATTAGCCACTGCCACCTAGGGCAAGGAATAATAGTTTGATACAAACAATATACAACCCAAAAGACTGGGAAGAATGCTTTGGGGAATAGGGGCTTTGAAAAAACTCTCACATATTCCTAGGAAATATAGAAGTCCACACCCTTACCTAGGGCTGGGCACATGCTCAGAAAAGACCTAAAGAGGCCCCAAGCTCTCACCTCTGGCTGACTGTATATACAGGAAGAGAAAGCCAAAGCAGAGCTGTAAACTGCCTGGCTGAGTACTGAAAACATCCTGGAATTAGACAGTGCTGAAGCTTGCACAACACTGAATGTACTAAAGGCCACTGAATTGTACACTTTAAAATGATGAATTTTATGTTATGTGAATTTTACCTCAATTATAAAAGAGACTTCAGGAGGCTTTGGAAAATGAAAAGAGGGAGAAAGAAAAGGAATCTGAAGAAAGGAGAAACTAGCAGGAGGCCCAGCACTTCAGAGAAACTGCCTAGAAAAAAAGTCTGGCTGGCTCCAGGGGCTATTCTTTCCCACAGTCCTCACCCCCAGGTCCCACAGTTGAAGAATCTCTTTAAATCATTTTTTTTTTTTTTTAAGATTTTATTGGGGAAAGGAAACAGGACTTTATTGGGGGAACAGTGTGCACCTCCAGGCCTTTTTTCCAAGTCAAGTTGTCCTTTCAGTCTTAGTTGTGGAGGGCGCAGCTCAGCTCCAGGTCCACTTGCCGTTTTCTAGTTGCAGGGGGCACAGCCCACCATCCCTTGTGGGACTCGAGGAATTGAACCAGCAACCTTGTGGTTGAGAGCCCACTGGCCCATGTGGGAATCGAACCGGCAGCCTTCAGAGTTAGGAGCACTGAGCTCCAACCGCCTGAGCCACCGGGCCAGACCTCCTTAAATCATTTTAAGTGAGTGATTTGTATGGTATGTGACTTATATCTAAATAAAACTTTAAAAAATCATACATAGGGGCCAGCCTGGTGGCTCAGGTGGTAGGAGCACTGTGCTCCTAATGCCAAGGCCATCAGTTGGATTCCCACATGGGCCAGTGAGCTGCGCCCTCTACAGCTAAGATTGTGAACAACGGCTCTCCCTGGAGCTGGGCTGCTGTGAGCTGCCGTGGGCTACCGTGAGTATCCCGCAGCGAGCGTGAGCAGCCGGCCAGAGCTGCCGTGAGCTGCTGTGAGCAGGTGACCAATGACCGGCGACTGACTGCCTTAGCGGGGGAGCGCAATGCTCATAACACCAGCATGGGCCAGGGAGCTGTGTCCTACACAACTAGACTGAGAAACAATGGCTTGAACCGGAGGGGGAGGTGTGGGGGGGAGAGGTGGAAGAAAGTGAAAAAAAATCATAACTAGCAATATGTAGGCAAAAAGTGATTATAATAAAAAGTAAACAAATAACAGTTTAACATTATCTTCAAATATTTTCTTTTTTCCCAGCTTTATTGAGGTATAATTGACAAATAAAATTTTGAGATACTTGAAGTGTACATCATGATTTGATGTATGTATACATTGTGAAAGGATTCCTTCCATCCAGTTAATTAACACACCCATCACCTCAGATGTGTGTGTGTGTGTGTGTGTGTGTACATTTAAGTTCAACTCTCTTAGCAAATTTCAATTACACTACACAGTGTTATCAACTATAGTCACCTCAAATATTTTCTTTTAAAATCAACTTTGAAATAAACCAAGTAAGAACAAAAGGAAATTAATTGAATGGTTCACATATTAAATACTTACTGAGTACAATGATAGCCTCGAACCTCAGGCTTTGGCTGGTGTTTCTTTAGGTGTTTACTGAGTCCAGAGCCCCTGTGAAAAGACTTTCCACAAACTGAGCAATGGTACTTGGACTCCCCTACAAAAATGAAACCATGTCACAAATCCAGCAATCAAGTGCTCTTACAATAGAATATTTTATGTCATATTTCAGAAGTTATTTTATCAAGGGGACACAGAATCTATAACATTTGGCAGCCACCTTCTAAGAATAACAATAAAACAGGTCAAAATCCTGGTTTTTTCCTCTCAACTATAGTGCTAGCAAGGCTACTACTATCTAAAAAATACGATATGCTTTCATAATCATCTGGATTATAACAGTACAGAGTTGAATACAAGTTCTAGAGCAGATATCTACCCTTTAGCAGCCATTTCCACGTAACTGCTTTTAAGCATTTGAAAATAAGTATGTGTAAAATAAAACTTATAATGAAATTATAAGCCACATACCATGCTGTTACAGCTTCCTAGAGCTTAACTTTTTAAAAGCATGACCATTTCTTTAGGTGCCTTGATCTGAATTATGATTTAATACTCAGTATACATTTTTCTACACTGAGGGAAACAATGAATATTTTTATACAAAGAAAAGCTCTAAAACTAGACTTAAGAACACCTTTTAACTTTACCCTCATTAATAAAAAACTATACACATATAGCCATTAGTATAGCAATGTAATTTCTGAAATAATCACAACATAATCAATAGTAAATTAAAAGTATATAATATGTAACTATGTCAATATATACTTCTCATTACCTGTGTGAATACTCATATGTTCTTGAAGACTCCGTTTGGTAACAAATGACTTAACACATAGTTCACACTGGAACTGCTTTTGTGACTGATGGAGACTCTGGTGTAATTTTAGACCATGCTTGTAGATGAAAGTCTTTCCACAGACCTAAGACAGCACAGGTGTTTAAACCAGTAAAACAGAAAAGGAGATAGGAGCTGTTTCTGGAGAATGCAGACAGAGAAACCAATACACCATTTTAAATAAAAACCTTAAATTATAAACAATAACAAAGTGAAAGTTAAAACAAATGCCAAGGATATTAGCTGGCTGATCATCTTCTGATTCAGTACTGAACAAATACTGCCTATTTTTCTTACACCCATGTGATCACCGGCAGAGTTCAAAGAAATACAAAAGAACCTCATGCTATCCTTGTGAGACTGACAAACACTATACTTTATATATTAATAGTGACATGGGAGCTTCATTAAGAAGATACACTCATTTCCTTTTACACCAACTAGAATAGTGTTTCTCACACTCTGTGATGAAGACCAGTTGTTTTTTCTCTTTCTCCAATGCACTGGGAAGAGATTTTTGTTAAACACAATAAAAATGTCACAACAACTTCAAATTGCCGTGATTGTTTCTAAATGCTCATTCTCCATTTCTGTACTTTCATAGTCCACACATTTTAAGTAGTGCTACACTAGAAGACCAGAGGCCCAATTAAATACTTAGTTTTTAAATAAATGAATAAAATAATGCTTAGGATTTGGCTTCAAAATAACTGAGGGGAGGTGGAAGTAGGGCAGTAAGTGACAGTAATACACAGAACACAAGTGACCATGTGTCGATAACTACTGAATCCAGATGAAGGGTACATGAAAATCTAGTCTCTTCTATCCTATTGGCATGCAAAAGCTAAAACAAAACAAAACACACAAAAAAATG
The DNA here is from genome assembly GCF_057876585.1 of Rhinolophus sinicus. Classification (NCBI taxonomy): domain Eukaryota; kingdom Metazoa; phylum Chordata; class Mammalia; order Chiroptera; family Rhinolophidae; genus Rhinolophus; species Rhinolophus sinicus. Next base: position 78,948,965 of record NC_142517.1, on the reverse strand, counting down.
AGAGAGAGAGAGAGAGAGAGAGAGAGAGAGAGAGAGAGAATAGCTGAGAGAGAGAGAGAGAGAATAGCTGAGAGTTGGCTATTGTTTACTCAGGAGTCATATTTTAGCATTTTTAGGTAACCTCAGTCCTCAGCTCTAGAGGAGGATACATAGCTTAGGGAGGATTTTTGCAAAGGTTTGTTTAAACCCTGTGTTCCTTTCGAGTTCAGGTTGGTCCTGCTGAAGGTTACAGGATGACCGGGATGATGAACTGGTTATCCTCACCCACTACATCCTCTGAATCCTAGTAAGTTTCACAAACATTCCTTTTTTTTTTTTTTTTTAAGGAGGGCGCAGCTCACAGTGGTCCATGCGGGGATCCAACCGGCAACCTTAGTGTTATCAGCACCACGCTCTAACCAACTAAGCTAACCGGCCACCCCACAAACATTCTAAATAGATTCATTTTAAATTACAACAAGTTAAACAGCAAATTAAAGAACGTAATTGGGAATCACCCTTCACGTAGGCAACAAACTAAAAAAGTCACAGAATTCCCTGTGACATTTTATAAGAGTGAGGGTGACTCCAGAATCAACCAGTCTCATCACCAGTTAAGTTCCAATCTTCTTTATAACAAAATAAATGTATGGCTTTACCTGGCATGCATGCGGCTTTACACCAGTGTGCTTTAACATATGTATTCGAAGAGAATATAATTTAGGTAACGTCCTTCCACATATGGAACATATAAATTCTCGTTTGGTTCTGCCCTTCTCAGACGGTGTTCCTGATGCCTCAGTAGATGTGGAATTGGAAGCGGATGAGGTGGGCGCAACTTTTCTGGTATGTCGAATTAGGTGTGCTCGCAAGGAGGCACTGTACTGAAACTGTTTTTTACACAACTAAAAGAAAAAGTAAACAAAATTCTGTCTAAATGTAATTCCATTATAAATGTTAAGTGAAACTCTACTCATATTTCAACGTCCCATGTGTTACAATTATGTAAATCAATAAACACATATATTATGTAAAAGACAGCATGTTAGGTATCAGATTATAAAGACGAAAGGGTAAAACCCAGCCCCCTACTCTGGAGAGGTTTATAATCTAACCACAGAAACCAGACTTATATGTACAAAAGGTGAACTATTTAAGAAGAGGCAGTAATCTGAGCAATAAGGTCGGCCTCATCGAGGAGCTAGGTCTGTCTTGAAGGAACTGTAGGACACAAAGACAGAAGAATGCTGTCATTATAGGACTACTAATAAAAGCTGTTAGGTGGAGCAAAAATAGGGGATGGGAAAAGTAGGAAAATGAAACTGTGATGGTCTTTGGATTTTATACTATAGTTGTTGGGGATTCATGAAATCAGTTATATATGCTTATCATCTATAAAACTTATTTTTTTTAAAAATCAATAAAACTCGTCTCTTGGTCCACTTCCTCTTCAGGTGTTTTTTTTGACTCTCATGATGCTTCTCTTTGTAACTCTAAGTCACAGGAATAATGGAAGATGACGCTCTCCTTCACCCCACACTCCCTACACATACGCAAAATCCTTCCCATTACCTTACTTTCTCAATATCATAGTTATATCATAATTTCAATTGATCAATTTTAGTGTTTAGGTTATTTGGATGATGTAAATGTTATTACAGCTGAGCCATATAGTACACTATGATTCCCTTTCCTTTCTTTCCGTTTTCTTTTTTGCTTACTTCTCTGTATTTACTTCTAATTCATCACCAAACCCTTCCCTTGGTTGTCCACTGAGAGGAGATTTAAACACATCACCTTACCAGAGATCTCTATCAAAGCATTATGTCCAGTTCCAACCTCGTTGTTTCCTACACTTGGACTCTTTGTACAATTGGACCCCAAGTTTCCCATGTGTTGCTCATTTTAGTGGAACACCTCTGCCAATAGCTTCCTGAGAAAGGGAGTTTGGGAAGTAAACATTTCCAGACCTTGAATGTCTGGAAAGGTTCTTATTCTACCATCACAAATAAATGACAGTTTGACTGGCTACAGACTCCAAGTTAGACATTATTTCTCTTTAGAATTTTAAAGGCACAGTGACTTTGTCTTTTAGCTCCCACTGTTGCTGCTGAAAAGCCTAAAGTCATTCTAACCCTTACCCTTTCTATGAGACTGACCATCTTTTTTCTCTCTTGCAATTCATAAGATTTTCTCTTTGTCCATATATTCTGAAATTTCGTAATGTATCTAGACAGATTTATTTCCTAAGCATTCATCTTTGGGGCATTCAACATGCCCTTATAACAAGGAAACTTACAGTCTTAAGTTCTAAATTTTTCTTTATTGCATAAATAATTTCCTTCTCTCCGTGTTCCGTTTGTAATTACATGGATATTAAACATCTTAGACCAATCCTCTAAATTTCTTTCTCTCCCACTTTCTAACTTGTCTTTTTGCTTTCTTCTGAGAGATTCAGTCAATTCTATTTCCCAATTTTTCTGGGATTTTTCTATTTATTATCTATTTTATTCCTAAAAAGCTCTTCTGTTCTCTTAATGTACCCTTTTTAAAATATAGTACCTGGTTATTGTTTCATTGATGTAATATTTTCATTTATCTCTGATATAACTCACTTTGTGGTCTGGGTTTTTTTCAAGTTTTTTTTCTCTCTGCAGTCTTGGATTCCTCAAAGATGTTTTTCTCGAAATGTTTATCATGAACCTGATTATTATCCCTGATGTCTTTTCATATTTCAGAATAAGATGTTTAAAAACTTGATTGGAATTTTTGTGTAAGTGGGAGAGTGGGTTGTCAATAAACCACAGGATTTAGTCAGCTGTATCTTTAGGTCTTTTTGTTTAAGGGATTCAGATTTCCTACCTCTGAGAAATATTTTTGCTTTCACGTTAAAGGCCTGGCTGCTAACATTCTGAGCCTTGATTAGGGGAAAAGAACTTAAAATTTTTCAATATTCAGAATGTAAGGTTTTACTTTTCCCTGTTTTGGGAACAGTACATTCACTCTCTCTATATATAGTGTTCTCCAGAGCAGTTACGGTTTTACCTTTTATGGAAAGTAGAAAATGGATCTTTGTCTGAGGGAGGGGTGGTCGGGACTTAATTGCTTCTTAAGAAGACTTTTAACAAACAAATGCACTTCTACTTTCAAAGTAGTTAGTAATACTAATTTCTGAGCTGTTTGGTAGTTTTGCAGTACAATTTCGATTGATTCTTAGCTTTTCCCTAGCACAGTGAAAGCCTAGTACTGAGTCCTTTTAAATCTGCTGAATCAGTTATTACATCTATTTATCAGAGTCCAGAATTTAGTTGCTAAGGTCTCCCCTCCTGTTCTCTTTTCCTTTCTATAAGCTTATATTTTTAAAATGATAATTTTACTGTTGTCTTACTGGGGTATCAGGAGGTACTGATACCCCAGTAAGACAACAGTAAAATTATCATTTTTAAAATATTCTACTGTCACCCCAATAAATTTTTTTAAAACTTCAACTAAATATTTTCTGTCAAGGAAATAACACGTACAAATCACAAGATGACTCTTATAGCAATATAAGGGAGGCAGAGAGACAACGAGAATATAAATGGTGGGATAATAATGAAGCAGTAAGTTGGATTCTACTTATCCTGAAGTTAGAGTCATCGTCAATTAGCTTTCTGGATACTTACTGGACATTTGTAATCTCTAGCTCTTTCATGTTTCAGTGTGTGCATTATAAGGGTATATCTTCTCTGAAAAACCATTCCACATTCCCCACATTTATGAGATGCTTCTTCTTCAGTATTCTCTTTAGCATCCCTTTTTGGCTGTTTCATCTTTTTCCCTCTTTGAACTAATTTCTGGGCCACCTAAGTAATGGATAGAAAACACAATCTAAGTAAATATAATTATTTTGATTTTTAAGTCATGAGTCATGTTATAAATATTGCAAATTCACATTATCTTACTGGTATTTAAAATATTAAGTTGTTTTCCTGCACTTATCCCCTCCCCTTAACCCCAAAATAATTTTCACCATACGTATGAGTTTATCAATAGAATGTTTTCAACTTAAAGCTAAAACTACAAAAGTCAACTCTTCATCATACCTGCTGAACTGCTGACTTGGGAATGGCTTTCCGTTTCTGTAGCTTTCTCTCCATTCCTTTGTGTAGTCGGATATATCCCCCTTCATCAATAGAACGCTGTCGAAGCCTGCTTCTGTAAGTATCATCATCAGGGCCCAGGTCTGCCTTTGCAACCAGATTTTCCTGATCGTTCAAAGATGGGCCAAGGTTCTGCCTATGCTCTGAAATGTCTTCATCACAGACATCCTCAGTTGATGTATCATTTCCCATCTCACTGTTTTCTGGAGAGCTACTAGTTACATTCTCTTTTGAAAGTTTAGGATAAATATTAGAAACTGTGCTATCTTCTCTGCTGTTTAGAGCTTCTAGCTCTGTCTGGTTGTTTTTTGTTACTAAATCAACAGACTCCATTTCAGGTTGGGAATCAGTTATACAGCCTACAGGTGGAGGTGGCAGAGTGGCTTTAGCCTCTGAAGAAACCTGGGGCTCAGGCTGTTGTCCTAGCTCTCGATTCTGCCCAGCTTCTGGCAAGTCTCCATTCACCAGCAGAACAATTTCACAATCCCCAAGTTCAGCAGATAAAGTTGTTGTGGTTCCTTCACTGCTAACCACAGGAGGTGCTGTACCTCCATTTTGTTCTGGTAAGTCCTGAGTAGATGCAACTGTTTGTACTTCACCCTTCTTATACACTGTTAGCTGCTTCTCTTCCATTAGTTTATGTACACTTTCACAGATTTCTAAAACTTCTGACATGAAAAGATGCCGAGCCAAGATGGCTACATCAGCCATGCTACAAAAGTCAAAACTTAGCACAGAAGTATAGGCAAATTCCAGTAAAGGAAGGAAGCTTGCCTTACAGAAACCTATACGAAACAAGACAGGGGACAAAAAAGTCAAATCACCACTAAAACACCTTATAAGAACAATTAATATATGATTATGATAATATAAAATAGAATATAAAGGCAAATACGACCATTTATTCTGCAAATTAAACACCCTGGATTTGTTTTGTGTGCTGGTTGCTTATTAAACCTTGACTAACTCACTTCTATGAGCCGAGTCCCTGAATACCTAAAATAGAAAATAATATCAGACTTACTACCTCAAAGAGTTGTTGTAAGGCAGTCATTTTCAAACTGTACTCCTTAGAACCCCGGGGGTTCCTCAAATTCCCCTCAAGAAACAGCTGCTGGAGAATGGAGGGTAAAAAAAGAGAGGGACGCAGGTGAGTAGGCAGGGTTCAACCAACCTGTCCCCTAATCTTACTTCAGTAAGCATAGCTGTATATTTTAATGATAGAAGTCCAAATAAAAATTGATTGGAAACAAAGGATTCTACTACTAAAAATTTGAAAACAAGGTCAAAAGCAGGGAAATCTATAAAGAATCAGATAATTAAGAGTAGAGGCCATAGGTGTCTGTTGCAACTACTCAACTCTGTCATTGTAGCTAGAAAGGGTAGCCACAGGTAACACACAAATGGGTGTGTCTGTGTTCCAATATAACTTTATTTACAAAACATGAGGGAAACAAGGATTGCCCTTTGGGCTATAGTTTGCCTATCCCTGGTTTAAGGAATGAAATAATTACTATACATTCTTATTTTAGGTATTACATTCTTATTTTATGTGAGAAAATAAGATCAGTTTATTTCTTTTCTAAGTTCTCAGCACTTTACTTTCAAAAGCCATTTTTAATATTCACATAATTTAAAAATCAGAAAATTACACAGTGATATGTCCAATTCCATCTCCATAACCAGTACAATTAAGAATTTATATAGCTTTCCAGAGTTTCTTTATACAGTCAAGCAAATATTCTTACTGTCTTCCAGTAAGTTTTACTATATATATACTGTTCTGTGCCTTGTTTTTCATATATAATAATTTATCTTAGAGATCTTTTATTAAAATATAGAGAACCAAAGCAACCTTTTAAAAATTCATATTTGCTGTGCTCACTTCGGCAGCACTTATACTAAAAATTCACATTTGCTGTGTTTTTCAGTTTTGAGTCAAGGTAAAATGTGGTCCTTTTACATACGCAGATGGGATGGACAAATATGCAAGGAAGCCTTCAACTGTGAGGTACATTAGGAGTTAGGTTGAAAACTGAGGGAACTACACATCCACATCATCATGGTTAATTCAGCCATTCCTAGGAAAGCTGATAATTAAATAGACTGAAGCCAAATTAATCCTGCTATAAATTATGAGACCAAGTTAAATAAGCTTGAGGTAAGTAAAAATATTTCTTAAAAAAAAAAAAAAAAATACCAAAAAAATAATGTATTTTGGTCTTTTACCTAGTACCTTTTTAAATTTCTAAGTATGAAATCATAAGAAAATTTTACCATGAAAGAATTAACACTGTTCCAAATAACGCTTTGTATATCTAAGGCCATTTTTTCAAAGGTACAAGTCATGTTTACTATAAAATACTATAAACACAAAATAAGAAAATAAAAAAATCACTCATAATCTTACTGCCAAACGATAATAGATAATTTTGGTATTTTGTTTTCACCCCTAGCCTTTTTGCATACAAGTGTACACAAATACACACTCTGCAAAACATTTTAATCAGAATGAAATGGATAATTTTGCAAGATGATAAACTTCCAGAGCTCTGTTGCACACAATGGGAAAAAGTTAATATTACTGAACTGTACATTTAAAAGTCATCAAGAGGGTAAATTTTATATTATGTGTTTTTTATGAAAATTTAAAAATTTCAAATGGACAGTGGTTATAGATTAAAAATATATATATGACAGGTACTTGCACATCCAGCAGTGTGGCAGACTGGGATGCCCTGAAGGACCCACATACTAAAAGAAAATGCTAGATGAAAATATTTTTAAATATTTTAAATTTACCCAGTGCTCCAACACTGAGTGGAACCAGTAGAGAAATGTTCCTTGAGTCGTCAAGACCACAGCCAGGCTTACTTTGGTGGGTTTCTTTTTTTTTAAATTACGGTAATAATATACATAACACTTTGGTAGTCATAAAAACCTCAAGATGATAACGTAAACTAGTCCCAGACTGCTAAAGCCCTCAGTATCTAAAGAAGCAAATGTTTCCTCTACAGAAAACACCTTCAACTCAGACTCAAAGATTTCCCACAGAGTTCTAAAGAATATGAATTCAGTGTATACATATTTTAAAAAAAAAAAATCACAAAGAAAAAAGGCACCATGAACAAAAGCTAGCAGAAACAAAGAGCATAAGTCAAACCAGCAAAGATTTTAAGTATTGCTATGATCAGATATAGAAAATAAAGGGTGGCATACCAGTAGAGCAAAAGATCATAAAAAGAAGCTCCCTAAGAGACATCTGAAAAAGAACTAAATAGAACCTCTAAAAATGGAGACATAAATTGGAATTAAAAGCTCAATAAATGAATTTAACAGAAAATTAGATGCAGCTAAAGAGTGAACTAGAATTTTCCAGAATAATCTACAAAGAAACGAACAAAATATGAAAGAGAGACAATATAAAGTGAGAATGTCTGTCTAATTGGAGTTTCAGAAAGGTAGAAGGCAGAGAAAGAGACAGAGACAATTTTTGAACAGAGATATTGGCTGAGAGTTTTTCTCAACAATAGTCTCAATTTCCATACAAGATAGTTTAAAGTCAAATATCCTCATACCGGATTAAGAACAAAATCCAGAAATGTGATGTTTAAAGAGACATCTAAAACATAAAAATATAAAAAGGTTGAAAATAAGAGATAGAGGAAAGATATCCTAGGCAATAATAACAAAAATAGTTTACATAGCTAAAACATATTTACAATAGCTAAAATAGAAAGCATCATTTACAATAGCATCCAACATAGACTTTAAGAGTGAAAAGCATCACCAAAGAGGATCACTACATAATAATAAAAGGACGTTTCATTATCAAGCCATAATTCTAAGTTTATATGCATGTAATAACATGGCCGCAAGATACATGAAACAAGAATTGAAAAAACTCAGTAAGAAACAGACAAATGAATCACACTAGTTAATATTCTAAAGTACCTGTCAGTCACTGACAGATCAAGCACACATAATAATCAGTAAAGAATTAACAACAGGCTTGATCTAATTCACAATATACTGAAAACTGCATCCAACTGAAAAAACTGATGCTCTATTCAAGCAAAATTAAACTTATAAAAACAGACCACAAGGAAGGTTTCAAGTAAGTGTCAACAAATCTGCAGAATTAAGGGGAAATTTCTAGCGCTGAATGCTCAAACTAGAAAATAAGAAAGGTTGGGAGTTAATGGGCTAAGTAAGCATCATACACTTAACAACAACAAAAAAGAGAGACAGAGAATATGCTCAAATAAAGAAGAAAACAAATAGCAGAAATTAATAAAAGAAAACAACTGCTGTTCTTTGAAAGGAGTGTCAAGAAAAAAATAGCCAAAGAAAAATATGCAAAAAGGATTATCGGGTGTTCTTTAAGAGCAGTACTGAGCATGCACCATTGATTGACTACAACTCTATAAAAATTAACTTAGAGAAAAGTGACAGCAAATGTAAATGAATTGTGAAAAACTGAGTAGCTATGTCTATCAGGATAGGAAAGATAACCTTTCAATTTAGTTTATTTTCCTGTGTGGTAATCAGTTCTTCAACTCTCAGTAAATTCATTTCAACATTCCTTGGGCTGACAGCAATTCTTTTCTTGAAAATTCTATTAGAAGCAGTTTTAATATCTTACTGATTTCCTCCATTAATTACATAAAAATTTTGGACTATATTTGCATAAAGTCAGGTTTTTAACATTTTAAAAATTATGCTCTGGGGCTGCTGGTTGGCTCAGTTGGTTAGAGTACAGTGCTCATAACACCCAGGTCACCGGTTTGATTCCCACATGGGCTAGTGAGCTGCGCCCTCTACAACTAGATTGAAAACAACGACTTGACTTGGAGCTGATGGGTCAGGGAGAAACACACTGTTCCCCAGTATTCCCCAATTGAAAAAAATAAAAATAAATTATGCTTTGGCTTAGTAGTTAGAAAAGTTTTTTCTGTAAAGAGCCAGATAAGCAAATATTTTAAGCTTTGTGGGTCACTGGTTTATGCAGCAACTATTGAATTCTGCCCTTATAAGCCCAAAAGCAGCCATAGACAATATGTAAATGAATGGATGTGGCTGTCTCCCAATGGAACTTTATTTACACAAACAGGGCCAGATGTGGCCTGCAAACTGTAGTTGGCCAACCCCTGCTTTAGTAGGACTGAAAAACAGTTAGCAAACCTTCAGTAAGAAAAATTTTTAAATGAGAGAAAAGGCATAAATAACCAATATCAAAGAATAAAGAGACATATCTAAAGTCACTGGAGACATTTAGAAGAGAATATAAAAAATTTTGTCAATAAATTTGAAAATTTAGATGAAATAGACAAACTGTGGCAAAAATATAACTTTCTATAAATTACTCAAGATGAAACAATAACTTGAATACCGTATTTTGCCAGATATAATACACTCCCGTGTATAATGCGCACCCACATTTTTGGCCCATACTTTCAGAGAAAAAAAATCTTTTAATTTTTTAATTCAAATTTTTATTTGTTTACATTTAGGTACTTGTTTTTTGTATTATAAAGGAATTTTAGCATTTATTTTTTATAATATGGTACAAGAAATTTTATGTAACATATAATTACAAAACACAAGAATAAATACAAGGTACAAGAAATTTCATGCACCGATAACAAATTTACTATATTTATACAGCATAGGTAGAAGGCCAAGAACTCTTTGTTGTTGCAAGTTCATCATTAAGTTCAACAAAACCGATGATCGGTATTGTTTTGCATACGGATATCGTTATTGATTCCCAGAGTTACACTTTTAACTCATAAGCATAAATAAAAGAATTAAAAACATTTATATAGATACAGAATTAGGACTACCCATGTATAATGCGCACCCTTATTTTTCCCTCACAAATTTGGCAAAAAAGTACACATTATACATGGGAAAATACGGTACTTCCCTAACCATTAAACTTGTCAAATTAGCAGTTAAAAGTCTTCTCCCAAAGTTCACAACAGTGTGAAAAAGGAAAATTATTCATGAAGATAGATGCAAATGTTTTAAATTTATATTAGCAAACCAAACAGCAATTTATACAAAAGGTGATACATCATGACTAAACTGAATTTATTTCAGGAATGAAAAATTGGTTTAACATTAGAAAATAAGCGTAATTTCCCATATTAACAGAATGGGAAAAATAAAGATGGACAAGTATGTGAGAAGTCAACACCCATTTCGGAGGAAATTTCCTTAGTGATAAAGGGGGTAAAGGATTATACATTTAAAACATTTACCGGATGACACAATTCATGGTTAAAAATAAAAAACACCTTTAGAAATGGAAATCAGGTAAGTGAACCCTCTGTCATCCATCATGTCTATTCAATTGCTAAGATGATTTTCTTTTTTAAGGTCCTGGACAGCATTGTAAAGCAGAAAAAAGTTCAAAATATAAGGACTACAAAGGTAGAAACAAAATTATTACTATTAGTAAATAATATCTTTGATGTGAAAAATCTCAAAAAAATCTATCAATAAATTTCTGGACAACTAATGAATTTAGTAGTATTACTGTATATAAAATCAATATACACCAGAAATAAGCCAGAAATTATATTAATTTTAAGAAAAAAAATTAAATAGTATCAAAAAGCATATAGTACCTTGGAATAATCTAACAAAAGATATGTGAGACCTTTATTGGATAAATCTCTAAAACTTTATTAATTCAATGTAATCTCTATCAAAATATATTACTTTCTTTTTGTGGAAATTGAGATGCTTTTACAGTTTATATGGACTAGCAAGTGATTATGAATAACTAACAACACCCACCTGAATAATAAAGGTGGGAGACTTTCCTTATTATTAGGAAGCTAAGGTAATTAAGGCCAAGTGACAAGAGTGTAGAAACAGACAACTAATAGACTGGAACAAAGCCTAGAATCAGTACCGAACACACGGAAATTTCTTTTGTAAGAGAATTTACATGGTCTATGGATGGGGAGAGGACAGAGATTTCACTAAATGATTCTGAGACAAATGATGATTAAAACAGGAAAAAAAAAAATCAAACACCTATCTCACACCAACAAAAATAAATTCCAAATAGATTAAAAATTAAGTATGAAATAAAAACTATGAAAATTTTAAAACATATGAAAATATCTTTATGACTGAGTAGGAAAGAATTTTTTTTAAAGTATAAACAACATGAAGAAAAACACAGGTGAATTCAACTACATTAAACTAGGTAATTAAAAAACATGTACATCTTATAATTTTTTATACTGTACACATATTTTATAAACACTCTTTATCCACTTAATATTTAAAGCAAGCAAAAATTTTTTAATAATGTCTACTTTACCTGCTATTGCCTTACATATTTGCTGAATAATAATAAAAATAAGCATTTGGAATGAAGAATGAATTAGATTTTAATATTAGGATGCTGTACTGCAGTTATTTTGGGGCAGACATTTCATTTGCTGTAAGTTGCTAAGAAACTGGAAAAGAGCATACACTTCTTTCTGTTTCAGATGCATAAGACAGGGAAAAAATCCAAAGCTAAGATATCAAAAGATTATATATCTGTGATGAGTTTTATTATTCAGATGGCCCAGTATAAGGCATATTTTCTACTCTGAGTCACCAAACCCAGAAAAAGCAAACCACCAATCTAGAATTTAATATAACTCTATGCTGCATAAGTTTTTTGCTCACCATTGCATTCCCAGAGCCTAGGCTAGTTCCTTGCACACAGTGGATGCTTAATAAATATTTTTTAGTAATTAAACACATAGCTATTGCTAAGGAAAAATATGTATTTGTCTTCCCAGAAGAGGTAAGCTTTAAAAATATAAGGTAGAAAAGGTTCAGTGATTAACCAGGTTAAGTATTTACATACATGGATAAAATCACTTTTTTGTTTCAGAAAGAGGAAATGACATTTTACACAATGATGTCAGTAATCCAAGAGTTGCAGCAAATTAATATTATGAGAAAATGGATAAAGTTAGCTATTTTAATTCTTCCTAAATTTTCGTTTTTTGACTCCTAAGCCCTTTTATAAGTTCTAGCCAAGTGGGGTCAAAAAAAGGTCAAATTATTCATTCATAATAAATATAAAACCAAAGAAACAAAAAACAAAAAAAACCCACACCTGGAATTCTGATTACTCTATTGTACACGGACAGTTTGATTATTGAACGTAATGAATTCTAAAAATTACTCTTAAAAAATGAAAAACCAACCTACAAAAGTGCTCTATAATTACATGTTCCACAATATAAGATATAAGCAGTCAATTTTTAAATAACATGAGCACTTAGTGTAACAAAACTGATGCAGTTATGGATTTCTCTCAAACTACTTTTTTTTTTTTTTTTTTTTTTAATTTTTATTGGAGAACAGTGTGTTTCTCCTTGACCCATCAGCTCCAAGTCAAGTTGTTATTTTCAATCTAGTTGTGGAGGGCGCTGCTCACTGGCCCATGTGGGAATGGAACCGGTGACCTGGGTGTTATGAGCACTGTACTCTAACCAACTAAGCCAACCAGCGGCCCTCAAACTGTTTTTAACAGTGTAAATCCCAGATATTCTTCTACTGCTACAACTGTCTCACCTTAGAGGCAGGAATAGGAAATGACAGCCTTTTCCATAAATCTACCTTGGAAACCTTGCCAAAAGGAAGAATCTTTTCAGTTCAGATAAATCTGCTGCTATAAGTGGGCTTCTCCCACTTTAGCATAAATCCTGAATTTGTAAGAAACACACACACAACCCTCTTCCAGTTTGTACTTATAAACAAAAAGCAAAAGTATTAGAAAGTTCTTACCAGAAAGATCCACCACTGCCTCATGACTGGAAACAGCTCCTTTCTCAATAAAAAGATCTCGAAAATATTCACTGTTAGCTGACAAAACAGATTTATGAGCTTTGTACTCTTCTCCTTCAATTAACAAAGTAACATCACAGAACTGGTTGGAGAGTCTCTGTTCATTCAGCTGTTTTAAGACAGCCTGACAATGTTTTGGAGAAGAACGTTTCACCACTCCTTTGGTGTCAACCTATCAAAATAAGTTTGAGACCAAGAGTTGTATTATATATCATCTGTATTTCCACCCTTAAGAGAATTTAAGACAAGATACATTATTTGCTTTTACAAGATACCACTAATGAATGTGAAGAAATAGCCTGCTAGTCTTTCTTTATTACCTATGAATTTAAATGAAAAGACACAATGTTCTCACTATTTTCTTCTATGTTCAGTGAAAACCTGGATCTCACTTCTTGCTGCCTCTTCTTACTAGTCAGAAATCTAACGATGTATGAAACTAATACAGGCAAAAAAACAAAGACCTAGCCAGCTTAATTTTACCTTGCTGCATGACCCAGAGACTGCTTCTAGAAATGGATTCTACCTATATCAATATACCATTAAAAAATAAAAGAGGAGTGATTAACAACAAACCAACATTACATTCTGAAGAGAAGCAACAACAGGAATATTTATGATTCATGAAGATGCAATATTAGCGTACTTTTAGTCACATGCCTGAGTTTGAAAATAAAAGCACATTTCCAAACCTTAAAAAAACATATATATTACCATACTTTTACTATAGTACATTATTTTAGACACAGACCTGCTTAAATCTTCAGTGTCAGTGCCAATAGTCAAGCAATTTCAGTGGTTTAAAAAATTTTTTTAAAAGACTACAAATACTAACTAATACACTAGTTACATATATTAAAGCTAAATGGAAACTCCACTTACAAATACAAGTTCATGTTTGGATACTGGCTTCTTTTTTGCAGGCTTGGAGGCTGTAGTTGGAGGTGAAGTAAAATTGCTCAGGTCATCCTCTGATTCATTACTTTCTTCTCCAGATTCAAGGTCTAATCCCAATTCTTCTAACATTTCTGAAGTATCTGATATTGGACGGGAGCGATCTAGTTTCTCCTGGCATTTACTACATTGTTTAATGTAATCTTTGACTTGCTTTAATATACCTACAATAAAGATAAAAATTAACAAGTCAAATTTAATACAGCTCTCATTTGAAATTTGAAGAATGTATTACACTGTTACTTAATCAGTATACAATAATGTCAACTGCATATGTGCAGACACACATATGCCCCATAAACTACCTAGAGTGAGTTCTTTAGAATTTACGATACATTTTTTCCATGATATAAGGTTGTATAAATTATAGTTTGTTTCCATGCTGTGGTAAAATGTTATTCACTTCCCCACCATATAAAATGACTATGTAGCACCACCCATTTCCACATGAGTTGCGACTCATTCATGCAATAAGAACTATAGGAAATTGGTAATATTCAACTGTTTTTGACCTTTAAAACAGTAATAATAATGTGGATGAAGCTAATACCTCTCCACCCTACCAACATCAGGCTTGACCATGTAATTTGCTTTGGGCAATGGATATGATGTGTGCCATGTCTCATTAGTAGCTTTACCAGGCACTGTTTCCCATCAGTTCTCTGATCTCAAAGCATCCCAGATGGATGCTGTCCTTTAGCCTGAAGTGCAGATGAAAAAAGACAGGGAGAGCCAATCTGCAACCTGAACAGGACTACAACAATATAAAATAAATCTCGTTTTGTTTATTTTTTTAAAAGATTTTATTGGGGAAGGGGAACAGGACTTTACTGGGAAACAGTGTGTGCTTCCAGGACTTTTTCCCAAGTCAAGTTGCTGTTCTCTCAGCCTTAGTTGTGGAGGGCGAAGCTCAGCTCCAGGTCCAGTTGCCATCGCTAGTTGCAGGGGGCACAGCCCACCATCCCTTGCGGGACTCGAGGAATCAAACTGGCAACCTTGTGGTTGAGAGCCCGCGCTCCAACCAACTGAGCCATCCGGAAGGCAGCTCAGCTCAAGGTGCTGTGTTCAATCTTAGTTGCAGGGGGCAGAGCCCACCATCCCTTGCGGGAGTCAAGGAGTTGAACCGGCAACCTTGTGGGTGAGTGCCCCCTGGCCCATGTGGCAATCAAACCGGCAGCCTTTGGAGTTAGGAGCATGGAGCTCCAAACCCTGAGCCACCGGGCCGGCCCAAATCTCTTGTTTTTGAAAGCTATGAGATTTTAGGTTTACATGAAATTGCAGACTACACAATTTAACAAAAGTTGATTACACACAAGCCACTCACAAAACCCTATTCTGAATTTCAACTTCCAGCTCAGCATGTTGGTGTGGAGGGTAGGGAGCAAGGAGTGACACTTTTTATACACAGCAGGTCCTCACATAACATTGTTTGTTCAACATTGGTTCGTTGTAATGTTGATGAAATACCGTGGGAACTTATCTCTTGTTTATATCAATTAGCCTATGGTAAAACTGGTTTTGTTATATGTCATTTTGCTTAAAGTCACAGAATCTATCAACAATGTTAAGTGAGGATTTACTGTACACACACACACATCCAATATTCCTTATAAGGTAGAACCAAATAATTCCCATTCTACAGGTGAGGAGAATTAAGCGCTGCGAGATAACTTGTCAAAAGTCACATCTAGTAAATTGCATAGCTGAGCCTCCAGAAGCCATGTTATTTTCAGTATATTATGCTACTTATTATGCTTCACTTGTCCATCCCTGTGGCAGAAACTTCTCCCCCTACAATTTCCAAGTAAAATGCAAATAAAAAGGCTCGTTAATTAGCTAAAATGATATAGAGGTATATAGTAAATTCCTGAAAACAGTTTCAAGATGTCAAAATATACCAAGTTCCTTGCTTTCAACCCTTCTAGAGTATTCAAGCAGTATTTCTCAAATTGTGTTATGTCCCATACTTACTAAAAAAGTATACATTGGACTAATAAATTCAGAAATTATACTCTCATTTTAGATACACAAAATGGATATTATCACATTAAAAGCTCTGAGTTCTACAGTAAACTGTTTAACCAAGGAATTTGCCAAATTTGTTTGTTCAGAGAACACCATTTTTTAGCAGAACATAATTTAGTAAATAGTGGGTTAGGGTTAAATATAATTTTCATTAAAAAGGCATTTACATAGATTTAGAGAGCAATAGAGGCTATATTCTAGTATCCAAAAATGTTAAAGTCAATAACAAGTCTATACCTGTATGAGGCATAGTGATTAGGTAATAAAAAGGCTGGAGGAATATATATTTTAAATACAATTAAGGGCAAATGGAAAAGATGTTAATTCTCTTTGTAAAAAAATGAAAAGATGTTCATTCTATTTGTAAAAAAAATAAGAGTAAATGGGTTGGGATGATGAAAAATTTCTGAAGATTTCTGTATAGTTATTTTGGTTACACAACAATGTGGATATAATTAATACCACTGAACTGTACACTTAAAATGATTAAAATGGTAAATTTTATTTTATATATATATATATATATATATATATATATATATATATATATATATATCTTACCACAATTTTAAAAAAAAGTAAATGGGTGAGTGGGAGAAGAAA
This sequence comes from Rhinolophus sinicus, assembly GCF_057876585.1. Classification (NCBI taxonomy): domain Eukaryota; kingdom Metazoa; phylum Chordata; class Mammalia; order Chiroptera; family Rhinolophidae; genus Rhinolophus; species Rhinolophus sinicus. The sequence goes on along the minus strand of NC_142517.1, from coordinate 78,932,391 downwards.
TATCTAAGAGAATATACAGAAGTATATGTCTAAGTAACAAACATACTTTGAGAATAAGAAGTGATGCTATGGAAATTTACATGTCCAAAATAAACAAAGAACACGAGACAGTTTTTTCTAATTAACTTTGGTTGTATTTCTAAACATTATTCTACACAATTTAGTATATTCTGAATACAGCAGAGATTTTGAAACTATTAACTGGTTGAGTTCAAATGGTATTGGAGAAATTACACAGAAGCATTTGAACAAGAATGAAAAATTATAAATAAATACTGCAGGAAAAAAATGCTATTACTATATGATAGTCGATCAACAGTCTCAAAAATCATCCTGTTATGTTTCATAAATCCTTTTTAACTTGAGTGGTAGTGTTTTGATGGAGTCATTTTAAATCTAGCTTTACAGTGTCTCTTCTTAATTTACCCAGAGCTGATTAAGCTGAAAGAATCTGACTCAGGTTAAGACATCAACGTGTAAACATAGTTAATTTACTATTTTAAGAGGCGGAAATTACTGCAAGGGGCTGAAATTAATTGTGCAGCAAAGTCTGAATCCTGTAACTAGCTTTGCGACCATGGCCAAATCTCCAAACCTCTCTCTGTGCCTGTGTGTCAACACCTGGTTTAAATATTAATATTTATAAACACTTTGAACAGTGTCTCACACACAGTAACTACTACGTGTTTGTTAAATAATGCTCACTGGTCAACCTCTCTGGTACAAAAAAAAAAAGTCCACATAAAACACCAAATTGCCATTAAAAGATTCTTTACTCAGTAAAGACTCAGAACAAAGGAAAATAAATGACCTTAGTGAGTAGTCCTGTAATAAAACAACTTGAGGAACAGTTTTCACTCTACAGCAGGGTTTGTCAGCCTCAGCAGTGTTGACATTTTGGGCCAGGTGATTGGGGGGGGGCGGGGGCGGTTGTCCTGTCCTGTGCATTGTATAATGTTTAGGAGCACCCCTGATCTCTACCCAACTACAACCCCTCAACCACCACCAGGTATGACAAGCAAAACTGTCTCCAGACATAGCCAGATATCCCCTGGGAGGTAAAATTGTCCCGGGTTGAGAGCCACTGCTCTAGAGATCTGCAAAGTTAAACAACTTGCTACAGTTAAAGAACTTTCCTCCCCTTCCGTGTTGGATACAACGACTATCCCCTGTTCGGTGACTGCTAGGGCCCTTGCACTCCTGGTTGCCAAGGAGTCAAAACACTTTAGAGCTATACTTCATGACTATAACAATCACAGTAACCGTATTTTTTTTTCCAGGTACATATAGTGCCTCGCAGTTTCCAAACCGCTCTTCATAGTATTCACGGGAAGACTATGAAAACATTCAGAACTAAGGGTATCTGCTATTCTTTACATTGAATTCTTGCCCTAAAAAACGAGGTTCGAGATGACTGTTTTCAGTTATTCCAAATCACTTCTGCACATAATTGCATTATTCCTTCTTTACGCCGCAATAGCACAATTTGAGGAATACGAGTAAAGGGGTCCAGAGAAACCCGCTGGCCTAAACCCTAGCGGAACGCACTGGAGATAGGAGCCCGGGCTTTGGACGACGGTCACTCCCCCAAACCTTCAGCAACAAACAGGATTTTAAATGGCACAACACTCAGTTCCGCTAACCGCCGCCCGCCGCCAAGAAGCTTTCCCTAAGGGAAGGAGCTACCGCCTCAGGTGGCTGAAGGAGGAGAGCCCGGCTCAGCTCGCGCACCCCGGCCCCTCCCCACGGCTGGCCCAGCCCCCGGGGAAGCCCCCCCTTCGCCCCACCCCGGGTCAGGGCCCGCCCCCAGCTTCCCCGGCCTCCTTCCTGTGGGAAGTGCGGCTCCTTTCGTGTCCCTCACACTCTCGGCTCCGCCTGGCAGCTGCTGCAACGCCCAGCATAGACTGGGTCGGCGAGGGGCGTCCGGGAAGCAGGGTGAGGGACCCTCAGACTCGCGGCTCTGCTAACAGGCCCGCCTCCGACAGCGGGCCTCGCCCGGGCAACAAGCCGCCAGCTCGCCTCCTTGCCGCGGGCGAGATCTTACCTCGCCACCAGTACGTCTTGGACAAGTCGTGCCAGGTCTGATGCTGGGTGTGGTGAGTGCCGCCGGGGCCCAGGTGCGCCGCCTCGATGAGCCCCCAGCGCCGCTCCGGCTGCAGCACCACCTCCAGCTCCGCGAAGGTCTTGCGGTGCCGCTGCCGCCGCTGGTAGTACAAGGTCCCGTCGCGCACCACATAGCAGGCGGCCGCCTTGCGGATTTTACGCTTGACATTGCCCTCGGTGCCCGGCGCGTACGGCTCGCACTCGTTCGTCAGGTAGCGCAGGATGGCCCGGTAGCTTTCCTCGCTTGACATCGCTGACGGCAGCTCCCTGAGGGCGCCTGTCAGCGGGGAAGGAAGACAACGCACTAGCTCCAGGCGGATGTAACAGCAGCAGCTACACTATAGGGAGGAACGGCTATGTCTGTGGTGAGTGCTCTTCGACGGCGCCCGCAGCGCGAAGGGAGAACTGACGAGTTAGTAACCAGGGGGAACTGCACTTCTCCAGCGCGCGGGATCCACTGGCGACTGACAAAATGGCTGCTGCACCACCGGAAGTGACGCAAATGAAGGGCAGTGGGTGAGGGAACTGAGCCCTGATTGGAGCACTGTGGCTTTCCGGTTTGATGAAGCCGACCGAGTGTCGTCAGGACTGCGGGAGGACATCTTGGAAGCGGGTAGGCCCTTCCTGGGAGATCGAAGTGGCTTTGATCAGACATCTTAAGTCCTGGCAGTCTCCCGTTTTATTTTTGCCCTTCTTTCCCATGCTCTGAGCACGTGTAGGAGCAGCTGGGCAATTGTTATCCCGTCCGAGGTTCCCCAAGATTTGAAGGAGTCAGTGCCCCACCACCCCACCCATCTACCTTCTGAGACACCGACAATCTGACAGCATCAGGTTTTAAGGCTCCAAGTATGATGTTGGCCTATGGACACAAGACCAAGGAAACCCCATTCACACGGAAATGTAGCTTCCAGTTAATGTTATAAAAATCTAAGTCCCTCGATGATAGGAGCTGTTGTAATTTCCAAACTTAAAACTACTGGCTCCAAACTACCCATGAATAGTCGGGGTTCTTCTGGAATGATCAGTTTATATAGTGACAATTTTCTACATATGAAGGCAATCATACTGGCAAGGAGTGGGGAGAATAGCTAGCACTATTTTTGTAGCTCATTTACATATTTTTAATACACATTTGGGGAAATTTTCTCCATATTACACCCAACATATACTGAATGCACAAAAGGCCTAGGAGCCTTGAACGGCATTTTCCAACGTTCAGTGTAGGATTTTTAACTTGTAGTCCAGGACAATGGCCTTGCTTCCGGTCTCTGGGTTGGATCTGCATTGCAGACAAGAGCCACAGGCCGACACCTTCCTAAGCAACTGCGGTCAGGCACTGGTGTTGCTTTGCTGGGGCCTGCAAGCTCCAGACCAACCCTGGAGTCTGAAGTTGATGGGTGAGGCTCCTTGACCTTTGTGGACACAGGTGAGGGGCAGAAAGGTGAATGCAGTGGCTTCACAAAACAGGATGCACTGTCTCCATGGTACTTGAGGTGGGGGTTGCAGGATTTTATAGATGACCCGGATACCTGAGGCAACATCCTTGAAAGATTCCATCTGTAGGTAGGTGAGCTCCCAGGCCCAGAGGAAAGACAGAACTGCTAGGCCTGGGATTTACTTCGGGTCACTCAATCCACATACTGAGACTACAGATGGGGGAGGGAGAAGGAATTAGAAGTGGAGATACACCCTTCCCGCCGTGGGTAGGTGTCCAAACCCACCTTCCAAGGCCTGTGTGTGTGCTGTGCCAGCACTACCACTCCTCTGCTATGAAATCATGTCCTTTAAAAGTCAATATAAAAGGTAAGATTAAAATAAAATTGTAAGTAAACAAGTTGTGGAATAGCAAAGAAAAGTGAAAGAAATCCCCCTATACCCAATTCAGTTTCTGCCAAAGCACAGCCTGTTAAAGCACTGAGAGGCTCCCCAATACTTGGATTCTCCTTTGTGCCTTTGGGCCAATACAGAGACAGATGTTTTAATAAAATGTTTTACAGATGGTCCAATTGTTTTCCTGGGGAAAGTTAAACTCTCTGTCCTGTGAGAACAGAGATGTAGTGGTGCCGGCGCCAAGAAGGACTGAAATCTTCCATAATGCCGGCAGTGGTGAGGATGGCAGTGGTGAGGGCAGACAACAGCTAGAAGGGATGATGGGGGAGCTGCCTAGGTACAGAACGTCCATCTTCTGTTGCCCTTGACCTTCAATGTCGTGACCCTTCCGCTTGGAGTCTCACCTCCTCTGTCCTTAGCCTCGGCCACCTGCATCCTGCCCACCCTGCAGTCGATCTGTTTCCCGGGGGTCCTGTGCTCAGAACCGACTGTCTGTGGCAGCAAAGGGAGCAGGTGCAGCGTCAAGATCCTGGGCTCCTGTAGTATCACCACCGAAACCCCTACCTGCCCTCGGATCCCACCCCTTCCCTTTGCTCCATCTGTGTAATGAAGGCTCTGCGTTGGGGGACAGGGAGCCAGGCGCTACAAGGGGCAAGGCTGGGCATGGGCACGGATCCTGGGGAAAGGTATAGAAAAGGGCGAAGGGATGGTGGCTCAGGAGCGCCAGGGAAAGAGCCTCCTGGCGAGTGGTGGGGGCGGGGGACGCGAGGTGACGTCAGGAGAAGGCGGTGTGAAGAGCGGCGTGGCTATAAAAGCATCCGAGGCCACATTGAACAAAGAGATGGCGCTCCCGCTGTAGGTTCTGCTCTTGGCCTAGTCCTGCGCCCCCAACGATGGCGCACTGGTCCCCCACTGGTCCTGTCTTGGGCCCCTAGCCCACACCCTGAACTGCACCTTCGACTTGGTGCCCACCTTCCCGCCCCTCGGGTGCATTGGATCTGCGTTCCCAAACCCTGCGCTTCTTGCAACCGCGCCCAGCTGCCATGTTGGCCTGGTTCTCCCAGGTGCCCCAATTGGGCCGAGTCACTGAGGCGCCAGCAGGGTAGGGCCAGGCCCAGGCTTCTGGCATCTCAACCCCTCTCCCCCCAGGTGGGCAGATCCCTCTGACGTCCACCGGGCCCTAAGACCTCCAACCCAGGCCCTGCCTCCAAAGCCACACTCAGCAGAGCGTAGCCTTGGGCTACCACTAGGCTGCTGTTCAAACTTGGACTGCTGCCAGACCCCAAATCTGTGATCTCCACCTTGAACTTCCCTTTCCACAGAGGGGAGCCGCTGAATAACAATGAGAGTGCCCTGGATCCCTGCCCACCTTCTTGCAAACTCTCAGTGTACTCCCTACAGAGTCAAAAGTAACCGCCCAACATCAGTCACAGCTTCCTGTGCCCTGGTTCACCTACGTGTCTTAAAACCAGGATCTCCCCGTTGGACTTCCTGTTCCACAGAGGGCAGCCTCCCGGCTCCTGCTCCCCCACCTGCAGTACCCCACTCATGCACACCTAGAACCCAGCCCCAAGGTGTCCCTTGACATTCCCCTAGGGGGGACATCTGCCTGTGGCCGTCAGGGGAGATGCATGGAAGAGGCTGCTACCTGGTTGAGGAAAAATACTTCATACCAATTCGCATTCACCCCCATCACCAAAGCGTTCACCAAAAATATGAGCCCAGAAGGTGCAGGGAGTGAGAAGAGTGGCCTCATAAATGCCCCATCACCTCCTAGTAGTAGCCTTGGTCCTAGCCATGTTCTGGCTCCCAGATAGTGACCCCAACCTGAAGACCTCTGCTTTGGGACCAACTTCAGCCTGATGTCCTGGTGCCATGTCACTTGGGGAGCCTTTTTCACCTGGGGACTTCTCTGGCTGAGCAAGTGTGTAAGATTCTGTGGCTTGAACAGGACCAGGCCTCCCTGGACACACCATGAGTTGAGGTGGGAGACTGGGAGTAAGAGTCGGAGGAGCCCAGGCCCTGAGCACAGAGGTCCCTGGCTGAGCTCCTCCAGGCTAAGGACAGGTACTGTGCCCAGCAGGGGCATTGGCAGGCTGGGGTCCATGCACCGGAATTGTCCTACAGAGGTTCAGGGGTTCCTGGAGGCTTTTGCCTGCTAGGCAACAAGCCAAAGTGGACAGGGGTAATATCCCTGCACATGCCATCCTAGGACGGCACAGAAGGGGTGCTGGGCTAGAATGCAGGTAACTTCCTGGGGTGGAGGTAGTGTCCCAGCAAGATGTCATCTTCACTCACATCTCTACTGCTCATGTTTAATCTTGTGATTTCTATTATTCCTATCATGGGAAATTATTACACAACAAATTAAATGTTCCGTTTGACTTCTTGAAGACACACTATTATGGGTTTAACTCCTTTTTTTCTGTAGTATCTGCAGAATTGGGACTATTTTAATGTAGACTATCAGTATTTGTGCACCAAATGTATGATATTGGGAGGTGGCCTGCATGCTTATACCACAGCAGCAATACAAGCTGCAAGAGAAGAGTACGCCTTTTAAGCATAAGAAGATCCCCCAAATAGCCACATCCCGTTTCCTAGGGAGAGAAGCAAGCCTAAGAAGAAAATCTGATCAACCTCATCTTCAGCACTTTCACATGGGATAAGAGGTCAGTAATGTTAGATTCATAAGAAGGAATATAACATTCTTGTTCAATGAGTGCACAGGTCCATCCCCCCAAGTGCTGCAGTGAGAATGTCCAAAGCCATTCCATTTCACAAAACCACTTTTCTCATTTGCGCAGTTTCTTGGTTCAGCTAGAAAATGATGTCTAGCATCATTTCAGGCAGTTGCTAGTATGAACTTAGCTAAGGCTTGAATTTCTGGTTTGGTACTAATATGAGCATGGAAATGAATAGGAGAAAATGGAAACAGGACATTTCTGCCAAGATAGACTTCGAGTCCACTGGGACTTTAGATCTGGTAAGTTTTTTTTTTTTGTGTGTGTGTGTGTGTTTTTGGGTGGTGGGGAGGGTTCCTGGTAAACGCTCATAAATTTTCCTTGGTAAGGTAGGGAAGCCTAATATACAATGGCCAGCCCATCCTTAAGGGAGATACGGCCATAAATTTGTGCCTCATATCCAGATACATTCTTTAGGGGCCAGAAGGGAACCTGCCTTTAAGGATTTGTTCTTTCTTACTGTCCAAACAGTGTCTAAAACCTTGTGTTATTTGACAAGTAGTGTGTGGGAGCTATCTCGTGTCTATGCCCAGGTGTGGTATGCTTGGTTCTCTCTATATAAAACGGAGCAAACACAGCCATTCTTCCATGTTCAGCACATACCCATCCTAAGCCATCCCAAATGTGATAAAATGGGGATCATAGAGGAGTTAGTGTGATGGCTAACCAGACTTTATAGTAAATTGAAAATTCAAGGAGAGACCGGTAGCCCTGGTCCTGGGAGTCAAAACGAACCTCCCAGGTTCTCACAGGTTGTCAGTCCCATCCATTATTCCATCAGAGATATTGAGTGGTAGCACCATCCGAGGTAACCCTTCTGTGCTGAACATGGGCACCAGTCTGCAAACTCAGCAGTCAAATTGGTTGTGTATTTCTGCTGAAGTTGCAGTCCAGGAGAGGAAGGCATTCCCTGGCATTCCAGTGAGGGTTCCCAGGAAGAGTAAACTAAGGAAAATAAGAACACATTTAGTAGGCATTTGGTGGTGGTGGTGGGGTTCTCTGCAATCATGACAACAGCCGTAGTTTCATCCTTATTAGTCAAAATGTATGCAGCCTATGGATTCTGAGCAGGCGATGCATACCAGCCACATTGCCCAAGGAGCGCGGGTGCTGGGATTACTTGCAATTTGAACGGGGTGGCAAAGACCATGCTAAACAGCCAATTACAGTGCTCTGTAGTATTGATTTTTGTCCATTGTACTCATACATAGAGCGCTTATGCCCAGACTCCAGCAGGATCAGTGGGGACCACTTTATCTGGCCAGGACATTCTTTGCCCTCTGGCAAGAAGTATCCTATCCAACCTAGAAGTTCGTTGCCAGTCCAACCCCCATTCCAATGTACCCTCCCCTGATGTGATGTCTCGAGCTCTGACTAGTAGTGGATGTTGGCCCTCTATGACCGCTGGCATTAAGGCATCATGCTGTAGCTTTCTAACAGACATGGTCAGTGGAACGTCCCATGTAGCAGTTCCCAAGCATTGGTAAGGAGCCAACCCCATGCTGGCATCGCTGAATTTATTTTCCTAATTGCCTCAGCAATGACCTTCACCCAGCTATGTAAGGTGGAGGATTGCAATAGGGCACATAGCTGTGCTTTAAAAATACCCTGCTGTTTAGGGACGAGAGCTGTACCTTCTTTCATTGATAAGGGCATCTCTTGTGAGGGTTCTACAATGGGGGCTGAAAGGATCCTGTAATACATTAACCCCAGAATGGCATGTAACTCATTGCTCAAAGGACTTGTGGAAAGGGCTTTGTGCTGTTGCAAACATGTATGCCATTTCTGTGAAGGACAGGTTTGGGCAAGAGTTGAAGTGGGTCTTGTGAGACAATGCTAGGTGGCCAATTTAATATTGGCCTTTGTCCGTATATCCTTGATGGGGAGGGACATTCTTACTGTAACTAGCTGCTCTATTAAGGTGTAACTGATCTCTGCCCCCTTCTATAGCTCAGGCCAGAAGCCAAGGGGTATTTGTTCATTTGCTATTTTTGCCAGAATGTCCACCCCACACCTTCTGGGGTTACTGAAACATCTAACTCAAATGGCAACCCCTGTGAGATCTCGAGACCTAATCTGTTTCAGCAGTATTTTTACCTTCTCAAAGACAGCCTGTTGTTTGGCTCTGCAGTCCCATGTATGTCCCTCTTAACTAGGTGATGTAATGGGCAAAGGCATAGTGCTAAATGGGGTATGAAAATTCACCAATACCCCAGAATTCCCACAAAATCCTGTACCTTGGAGGCTGCAGGCTCTGTATGGGGCAACAGGCCCCAAGGGCCGTCCCCTGGAGCCTGGCCTTCAGTGTGCTTGCAGTCTTGTTTCCACGTCTGTAAGGTGGAGCCTGGGCTACCCCACAGGTGGGCAACTGAGGGGACTGAGTAGGGTGAGGGCTGTGAAAGCCCTCCAGGAAGAAGTGCTGCTGAAAGGCCAGCAGCGGGCATTCTGCATGTGCCAGGTGCCTCTGCTGCGAACTTCCATTAGGTCTATGCTGCCGTACAGCTTGCTGCTGCTGCACGTCCGCACCACGTTCAGCAGGCAAGGGCGGTAGGCCAGGTCTGCAGGGACACAGGGAGGTGGGGTTGGGGGTGGTCCTAACTGGACCAGCTGGCACAGGCACCTTCCCTGGGAAGAGGTTGTCGGCCCAAAGGCAGAGCCAGCCGTCCTGCACACAGGCACCCACCACCATGGTCAGCAACTTCCAATACTTGAGGCACCCAGACAGAACCTCCAAAATGAATGTCTGCTTCTAGGGGTTCAGTCTGCAAGAGAAACAGGTCAGGAGGGGGCTGCTGGCCAGGGCCAGAGGGCAGCAGCCTCCAGATATGGGCAGTTGAGGCTGCTGGAGACCTGAAAAAATGGTGCAAGGTCAAGGTGGGGGGGGAGCAGGCACCCGCACTGTTAGGGAGGAGCTGTTAGCACACCTCCCTAGGGCAGTCAGCAGGGCCCACAGTGGTCAGAACCTGCGTCAGAGGGCCCACCCCCAGGAATCGATCCCATAGGTTCTCCTGGGTGGTGACAGCAGGTAGGATAAAGACAGAAATAAACATGGAAAACAATGAGGCATTGAAAAGAACACAGCAGGACCAATACTGTGAGTCCCTTCACATGAGGTTCCGAGTTAAAGTCCCAGGAAAGAAAGCAAAGGCTGGGTTGGACGCCAGGGGCTGGGGTGGGAGTAGTTTAATGGGGACAGTTTCAGTTTGGGAAGGTGGCCAAGTACTGGAGATGGAGATGGTTGCACAACAATGTGAATGCTCGTGATGCCACTGAACTGTGCACTTAACAGTGGTTAAGATGGCAAATTTTATGTTGTGTATTTTACAATAAAAAGAGCAAGCTCCTATAAATGTTGAAAGATTAAAAAAAAATCTCCCCAACCCCCCCACCCCCAAAAGAAAAAGCAAGCAAAGGCCCTGTAAGGGCTGGTCAAATATACAAGCCGAAGTAACCAGGTCACAGGAAGACTTACATTCTCTCTGGGGAGGGAACTGGTGCTGGGGACACTGACTTTTCAACACTTAACCCTTTGGAACAGTCTGCAGTTTGTAACCCGTGTGTGTCATGCATCATCTATTCAAAAAGTAATTAAGTTTTTGAAATTATGAAAAAAAGGACATCTAATGTTGCCAGCATAGCAATGAGAAAGGCTGGTGGGGATGGTGCCGTTGCGTCTTTCCTGAAAACAGTATTATAATTTGGAAATGTTTAGAAAACCTATTTTTTATGCCCATTAATCCAGTCAGTAAACTTCTGGGAATCTAAAGAAACCATCCAAAATACAGCAAATATCCACATACATGAAGTTCAGGGCAATGCTATGTGCAGTGGTGGAAATGGTACAAACAAAATGTCAACAAGGGATTGCTGGGTCAATACCACCTCTCTTCATGGGTCAGGTATGACGCAGCCATTAAAATGACGTTCCTGGAAAACTTAATGAGGACAAAATAGTTACCGTTTCCCCGAAAATAAGACCTAGCCAGACAGTCAGCTCTAATGCGTCTTTTGGAGCAAAAATATAAGACCCGGCTCTAAGACCATAGGTCTTATAGTAAAATAATATATAAGATTGGGTCTTATATTAATTTTTGCTCCAAAAGACACATTAGAGCTGATTGTCCGGGTAGGTCTTATTTTCGGGGAAACACAGTAATATAGTACAAAATGGAAGCGTAGAGCAGCAGGACCCCAAAAGATGTAAAACACATCAAAATAAACTTTCATCTGTAGTGATAATTAAAAATAATTTTTTTGCTAATCAAATTTTGGTATCCCATTCTTTATCAGTGAAAATTTTGCATTTAATGGACATTTATTTCGATTTCTCCTCTGTGAATTATCAATTTATATTCTTGGCTTTTATTGGGACAAAATCTTATTAATCATTTTTGAGTTCTTCCTATATAAGGCAATTAATATTGCGATATTTGCCCTGAGTTTGTAATATGCCTTTTAACTTTGTGTAAAATATTTTTTGGCATATAGAAACTACCGTTTTTTGAAGCTGACTCTATCTTTGCCTTTGTGATTTCTTCCCTTGTTTTTATGCTAAGAAACCAGCAGGGAAATGGGATTACCTGAGGGATCCTGGACAAACCACAGGGACTGGCGGAGCCTCGTCCACCGATGTCAGTGGCACTATCTGGGATAGGTTTTTTCTAGCCTTCTGGGCTCCCCAGAATTTAAGGGTAATCAGAACTGGCAGTTCTACTTTATTAACACGTTGCATACGGATCACGAGAATCTTCACGAGGGATTTAAACACTGCCGTATGCAACGTGTTAAGACACTTAGACCAGAAAAGCAGTGCTTTAAGGGGACATTTTTATTGTCTCCAAAAAGTGGAACCTGTAACTCTGTACTTATAGTGGGTATTTTGATTGGTTTTAACCTTTCCTTGTTCAGACAAATAATCTTGTTTTCCCTGTATTTTCATTTCTTTTTTTGAGGGGGAAACAGTGTGTTTTTCCAGGGTCCATCAGTTCCAAGTGGTTATCCTTCAATCTAGTTGCGGGGCGGTGGGGTGGGGTGGGGGGTGTGTGAGGGGGGAGGGCTGCAGCTCACTGGCCCATGTGGGAATCAAACAAGCAACCTTGTTGTTCAGAGCTCACGCTCTAACCAACTGAGCCATCCGGCCGCCCCCTGCATTTTCATAAAGAAAACATTACCACAATAAAGATTTTTTTCAAGCAAAATCTTAACATTTCTAAGCAAAAACTAATCAATACATCTTGCACATCTATGTTGATTTTATACATCTTTTTAGTTCAAGTTTCCCCAAAGGGACTGTTTCATTGATTTGTTACTATCAACACCTAAAACAATGCCTGAATTTAACAAGCACTGGAAAGAATAATCAATTTCATCACCTTGGATAGAACAGAGTTGAGGGGAAGTGTTGATGTCTGATTTTCCCCTCACCCAGTATTCCTGTATGTGAAAAAGCATGTTTCTCAAGAGGATGTGGCTTGTTCGCTATTGTATCCTTGCATGTAGCAATGACCTACTTTCTGTAGAATTCAAGCCTATTCTTAACATAAATTATGATTACTATTTTCCGTATCACATTTTATATACATATGCCTCTTGAACATCAGCAGGGCTACTCAGACATGTTTACAATTTCAACTATTGCTCTGCCAAACTCCAAGTTCAACAAACTGCTTTGGGAATTTTTAAGTACATTCTACTCAAGAAGTTGTGCTCTTCACGCCAACTTCTTAATCTGAAATCAAGAACAGATTAATACAGCTGATAGTTTTAAGCACTTTTGACTCAGCTATTAGCTAATAAGAGGTTGAGATACCAGCGAACAAAAGGCAAATCCAATATAATATAAATGTGTCTACTGATGGAAAAGGATAACTTAAGAAAATAATTCATTAAAAAGGTTTACTTTCTACAGACACAAGTTATAGGAAAAAATGCCTCTTTAGCAATCAACCTAGACTAAATCTACACGGCACCCTAGTACTTACAGACAGCTATAACCAAAAAGTTAAGACAGTGTAGTCTGTGTAACATGCCCTTACATCTCAGATAAGCAAAGCTTGCATTTAAACATACAGAGCTTGCTGACATCATTTTGCTTAACATCTCTCCAACTAAGAGGCTTACATTAGGGAGGTCTTTCTCCAGAGAAAGGAACTCTTTTTACAAAATTCTGCCACAATCTAGTTATAGTCAGATCTTTATTTAACATTTTCATCAGCCAACTTAGCGTTTTCCACCAACTCGGGGAGCAGAAACCTTCACAGGCTTCACAATCTTTTGCTTAGGTGCTGCCTTTGTGGGAGCCTGTAAAAAGATAATACATTATGTGGTATTTTCCCATGCAACTTTCTTTTTTAACCAATTACCTTCCCTAATGTCCAAATTCTGTATGTACCCTAGATTGCTTTCCTATTTAATTGCATTCCCAATATTACTCTTAAGAACCCTCCCCCAAAAGTTAAAAGCCCACCTTTCTATGAAATATAAATGAAACACAAAGGTACTGTCATAGACTTGATGAGCTAAGGAGACAACAAATTATTTCAAAATAAACTTTAAGAAACAAAACACCCAGAAACCAGCTATGAACATTATTTCCATTAGAGCCCTGCACCAAATTCTTTAAAAACTTGAAGCTTTCATTTACCACAATTTGGGTTATAAAAAAAACCTTTCCTGTTGTTTTAAATAAGAAATCTGAGACAACCCCACAATTACCTTAGCAGCAGCCATTGCTGTCTTTTTAGATGCTTGCTTAGCCTTTTTTGCTTCCTTGGCAGCCCTGTAGGATTAAAAATAACTTAAGGTAAAGCACTTTACTCCTTAAGGGTACAGCTTATTAACAAGGAGCTAGGGTGTTTGGAAAAATGGAATTATCATATTCCTTTCCCATCTCCAATTTTTAGGATAAATCCAAAGGGTTTGTCAACAAATGTCATTAACCACCAAGTCAGCATAACATAGAAATTGCAGTTTTAACTGCATACAGAAATTTCAACAAATCATTTAGACTATATCATAAACTTGATATTAAACCTAAATAATGCTGACAATGAAGGCTCCCTCACCTGATAGCTTGTTCTCGTTGAGCCTTCCTAACTTCAGGTTTCTGATTCCTCTTGGCCATTATATCAGCAAGAGACGCACCAGTGATGGCCCTCTGGAATTTGACTGCTCGGCGAGTTCTTTTCTTTTGAATTTCTTCCTACAAAACAAAAAGATGGGGAGCACACTTACTAACCTTGCTTCATGAATTTGGGGGAGAAATGAGTAAGTCTTTAAGGCAGGGGATGTGATTAATATTTGATTAATTTTTATGATTAATATTTGTCCTAGTCCATTTGGGCTGCTGTAACAAAATACCAGACTGAGAAGCACACAAACAATGGACATTTATTGCTCACGTTCTGGAGGGTGGAAGTCAGGGTACCAGCACTGTCAGGTGAAAACCCTCTTCTCGCTGTAGCTAAATCATCACATATGGGGACAGGGGAACCCTCTCTTGGCCTTTTTATTATGGACTTGTTAAGCCATCTATTATAAATCCTGGCCATTTTTTACTACTTTAAAGAGACAAAAAGTTAAACTCTGAGGAAGTTAACTGGCTAGTACTTTAAAAGTGATTTTAGTTAAACCATTTAAAGAACTTACTTTTGGAAAAAAATTATCAAACCTCAACTCACCTGTTTTGTTTTTACTCAAAGTATGATCACTGGGAGAAACAGTCAAGTTAGAAAATCATGTATGACAGGAAAGCCACCAAGTGTCAGGGAATCAGAACAATACAATCCAACCATTTGCTGCTGATTTTATACTAGAAACCTACACTACAGTGCTTCTGAGAAAAAAAAATCTTGCAGCGCACCGCTTAGTCCAAGAAAAATTAAAATATATGTGAAGAACTGTTTTTTAAAACAGGGATATGCCAAATATCTTTAAAATTTTAAATAGACTATATGGAAAAAATAAGGCACATTTGTGGTTAACTAAAATGCTCCTTTTACTTGTTTATATTTTTCCTTCTCTCAAATCCATTTTTAAAATACTTTTTATTGTGGTAAAATATACATAACATTAACTTGCCCATTTAAAGCATTTTTAAGTTTGTAATTCAATGGCATTGAATACACCCACAATTATGTGCAATAACCACCACTATCCATCGCCAGAACATTTTCATCATCCCAAACTCTGCATCCATTAAATAATAGCTCCCCATTCCTTCTTCCCTCACCTCACCCCTGGTAACCTCTACCTTTTGTCTTATTAATTTGCCTGCTTTCGGTACTTCATAAAAGTGGAATCATACAACATTTGTTCTTTTGTGTCTGGCTTATTTCATGTAGTATCTTAAAGGTTCAGCCATGCTGGCTGTCTGGCTGTCAGCTTTTCAACACTGAAAAACATTCCATTTATATGCCACATTTTCTTATCCACTCTTCCACTGATAGGACACTTGGATTGTTTCCACCTTTTGGTGATTGTGAATAGTGCTACAAACATCAGTGTACAAATTATCTGTGTAAGTTCCTGCTTACAATTCTCTTAGGTTACATATTTAGAAATGGAATTGCTGGGTCATACAATAATTGTGTTTAACTTTCTGAGAAACTGCTAAACTCTTTTCCACAGTGCCTGTACCATCTTAAAACGCAACAGTGCACAAGGGTTCCAATTTCTCCACATCCTCACCAACATTTGTAATTTCCCTTTTTTGATAATGGCGATCCTATTGGATGTGTCAAACCCACTTTTAAATTAGTTTAGAAATAAATTTCTCCTTCCTCTGAACTCCCACAATACCTAGTAAGGTCTTTCACCCCTGAGTTAAACACTCCAGCAAGCCTCCTGGATACTAACCCTACTGCCTTGGCACTTAAACTTTTTGTCGTAAATTTCTGTCAAGTTAAAAGAGCATTTCAAAAACACACCCAGTCTTCTTGAGAACTAGTATGCTGGAAGATTCTGCCAATTATCTGTGTTAGGACTAATCCTATAAATAATATAATCAAACATAATAATCAAAACCAAGTTCCCATAACTACTTAGTTTCCACCCACTGTAACACCTTAAACACTTCCATGGTGCCCTATAACCCAAGTATGCTTTATGTTAATTTCTCTGACTTGGACAAAGGGACACTTTCAAATTTCAACTTGGTATTTACTGTAAGCCTAATAAGATGTATAAGGAGGCACTGTTAATATCAATCATTTTCACTTCACTGAAGCTTTGCAGTTTAGGAGCACATTCATATACCCTCTCATTTAGTTACAATTTTACAGAGCAGCAACTGAAGGTCAGCGTTTAAACAAATTAGGAGATGGCCCCACATCAAAGTGCATGTCACTTACCGACTGTCCTTTTTTGTGCTTTCTTCTGTAGAGAACAGTCCAGTTTATCTGTCGAGGATTCCTCTTGGAAAGGAATGCCGACTCACATTTTGCATTAAGAAATTGGAAAACCTGTCGTGACAAGTTCAAAATATAGAAGTTACCTACTCAACTATACAAAATAGAAAAGGCTGAGCTTGAAATCCTTAGCTAATTAATATTCTAGCTTTATCCTGTGCTTTTTACGAAATCGAGGCCCAGAGACCCAATAGTTTGTTACACAACTGGCAGTTAACTGGGTGGCACCTCCAAGATCTTTGCATTTGGTCCTGTCTTTTCTCAAGAACAGATAAAGCTAAACTCATGTCGCAGGGGAGGGTCAAATTCTGGGAGGCAGCTAGTTCCTGTCCCTTCCGGGATTCCAAGAGGACCTGGTGGGTGTCCACAAAACGCCCAGATACCTCGGTGGCCTATTTCCCTCACTCCGAGACATTAGTTACACGAACTCCTAATTTCCGACCCGACTCACACTAGATCAAAGATCAAGAATGGCTCACTTAGAGGTTTCTGATCCTTACAACCACTACACACAGGGTCCCCGAAGCAAGCCTTTCAGGTACCACAAAGTGATGTGTTAAATGACACCGCCTAGACCGAATTAGACCGGTCTTTCCTCTTAAAAGGAGAAATCGCGTTTAGCCGACGCGGCCTTTTACCTTCCCGTCGGTCCTGGCGTAGCGCCTCCCGTGTCCGGGGTAGATCTTGTACCCACTGAAACTGCACAGCTCGACCCTGTAACGAAAAGCGAACATCCATCAGGAGGGGTTGTCTACGATGAGAAGCCATACCCAGGACGCCCGAGAGGGGTTCTACTCGAAGATGGAAGCGGATTAGGATGCCGGGATCCTGCTTACTTCATGGCTGCGGCTGCCGGAAAGAAGGAAAGATGGTGAAGAGGAGAGGATCATGGGTAGAGGCCTTCTAAGGACCGCGGGGAGCCAATCTCCTCCCCCAATTCCCTTTTCTAACCCGGGCGCTTGGTGATGACGTCGCAACTACCCTGCGGTCTATCAGGGTTTTAGCTGCGGCCGCTTTCCTGCGGAGGAATTCTGCGAGAGGCGGCGGAAGCTCCGCGGGTGAGAGGGAAGTGACAGTCACCCAGGGAGGCAGGCGCTTGGTTTCGGAGTCACTCTCTCTTCCAGTCAAATGTCCTAAAGCCATCATCCTGTTGCAGGAATGTGAATTCTCCCTCTTACAGTTGAGTGACCCACAGACGAATACCCCGCAGGTAAAACTTAAAATCACATTTTTGCCCTCCGTGTTGGCCCATTTCCTCAATCAAAAACATTAAATTGTAATAGTTTCACCACTTGCAAAAAAAAAAAAAAATGACATCTGAACTGTCTCCCAAGCCGTGCGAATCGAGTCGTGCGTGATGGCGCGTTACAGTCATTATAATTAACATTCATTGAGTGCTTTCTCTGTGCCAGAACTAATGCTAAAGCATTTACATAACACTAGTTCATTCAATTTACAAAATCCCTGTTACGTAAGCGCTGTAAGCGCCTTAGTACCGCAGAATGACGACTGCGGTAGGGGAAGAGCTAGGCTGCGGGGCTGTTTCCTATTGGAGCTCAGGGGCCAGTGGTTGCACAAAGAAGGGCATTGCTGGGAGGCCTGGAAAAGAGAGTTCTGATGACACCCACCCGAAAGTCAACTCCTTAATCTCTCGAACCTTCTGTAACGCTAGATATACTTCAGCACAGGATGAATGGGGAGTGGCAAGAGGCAATCCTAGGAAACAGAAATATGATTGATTTATGCTATCTCTATAAGCAGCCTTATCCTATAAACTTTCTGTAAGGAGGTAGTTGAAGAGATTTGGCAAATCCAATAAGGTGGCTGATTAAAGTTAAGAAAGCTGTACAATTTTGCTGGAACCAGTCTTAAGAATGAGTTAACAGAGATCTAGGTGGAATTGAAAAGCAAAGCAAAGAGGAGAAATTTGACAGCCTGAGCAAATGTGGTCAGCTGTTGAGAATACCTGGTATACTTCAGAAAGATATTGTCTATACAGATTATGGGCAGATAAATGCCTCAGCCTTTCATGGCTCGATGAACTTAATCAACTCTGACATCCATCCAACTCTTTGTTTTAAATCACTGCTGATTAAACAAATGTTTGATCATTAAAATAAATTTTTTTTTTTTTTTCCTGAATAGTCCTGGTTTCTATAAGCTCTGAGTCAGGCTGGATGTAAATAGAGGGTGGAGCCAAGATTTACCTGCAGGAATTTGGTCCTGTTTGCTCCACAGAACCCCAGAATTTATAGACTCTTTCCAAGCATTTTAGAAAGATTTTGCTTATTGGCCTTCAAAATTATGTTTGGCTTGACTAGCTTGGTGTAGTTAAAGCGGGAAACTGGGTCTTAAGGATTTTAGCCTTTTAACTCTTATTTCGTGTTGGGCATTCTTGAGCTAGTGTTTCATGGTTCTTTGTAACATTGTGTGTATCATAAATGAAATTGTGCTCAAACACGCTTAGAATATGAAATTATACAGAAACTCCTAAAAACATTTTACGTGTGTCATAAAGCACAAGTTTCCAACACCATCCATAAATTTTTGCTGAGTTTATCCTTACATTCTCTTTTATAGGCAAAAGGCTCAGCTGTACTCCATTCTCTTACTTATTTATGGAGCAATTTGGAACCAAAGTTGGAGCTCTTCTCAACTCTATATACCTCCTGAGAACAGAGCATTCTTCTCTTCACTGCTTCTTCACCTTTTATACACACCGCACCTTCTGTATTAATTTCCCATGGTTGCTATACCAAATTAGTACAAACTTGGTAGCTTAAAACATCGGAAATGTATTTTCTTTCCATTCTGGAGGCCAGAAGTCTGAAATCATTGTCACTGGACTGGAATCAAAGTGTCTGTGCTCCCTCCAGAAGCTCTGGGGCAGAACGTGTTCCTTACTCTTCCCATTTCCACCTAGATAAACCCTCTTGAATTCCTAACCCATAGAAACTGTGAGATCATAAATGTTTATTGTTTTAAACTACTATGATTTGGGAATTGTTTATTAACATAGCAATAGATAATACAGGAGGTAAGGAAATTGTGAAGATCGGGACTTAGTGAATAGTGGTATCATTTGTCAAGACAGTTAAGAGTAAGGAGCATGTTTGTGGGGGAAAGAGTCAGTTTCAGAAAGACTAATTTTAAGATGCCGATAGGATATTAAGGTGGAATGGTTTAGTGGGAAGTTAAACAAGTTCAGAGGAGTGTTTGCAATAGGATATATTTTAGGAGTAATGCACCTATAATAGTAGATAATACAATATGTGGGATAACATCACCTAGTGTCACAGGCTGGCTTTTCTGGATGCATTTACTGACACTGAATTTAGGGTGCAAGATATTTATTAGGGATTAGGTCTTGTGAAATAAGGGGGAGAAAGCAGTATTAGGCAGGAAAAGTTAAATACATTGCAGGCCCAACTAAACGTCAGTCAGCCCTGCCAGGAGCTCTGGAACAATTATTGCCTATCAGAGTATCCCATGTTGGGCCAAATGATCAACCCTCTTTATAACCCCACTTTGCTTAGTCACCAGATGTGGGTTGCCCCGGAGAGTCACGACCTAAGGTGAGAGTCACGACCTGTTAGGTGGTTCTCAGCAGCTGACCAGACCCTGCTGACAGTTGGAGGATGCTGCTGACCACAATGCCCATTGTTGGGTAGCAAGCCCTTGCTTGCAGAAGGATCTGGAAAGTGCATCTCAGTGTTTACCACCCCTAGAAACCAAGTAACTGCATTCTGAGTGTTTTCTTCCAATAGCATTCTCTTCTCAGGTGTAGGAAGGATCTTGCCTCTTTTAGAATATACCACCATCATTCGCAGCAGGCTGATCAATCCTAAGACTCTCAGGCATTGACTTCAGGGATGGCTTTGAAAGCAACATCTAGTAACTGGGTTAGAAAATTACCAGGTTGAAAAATTACACAGCATTAAAAATTATGAAGTATTCTTAAAAATTATAAAGTATTCTTTAAAAATATCTAGGGGGGCTGGGTGAAAAAGGTGAAGGGATTGAATAGTACAAACTGATAGTTACAAAATAATCATGGGGATGTAAAGTAAAGCATAGGGAATATAGTCAATAATATTGTAATAACTATGTATGGTGCCAGGTGGGTACTAATGGGGGGATCACTTCCTGAGTTATATAAATGTCTAACCACTATGCTGTACCTAAAACTAATATAATATTGTATGCCAACTGCAATTGAGAAATAAAAAATAATTTAAAAAAAGAAAGTGCATAACAAAAATCTAATCAAGTTGTCATATGTAAGTACCAATTTATGAAATATAGGGGACAGAGAGACATGTGAAATGACTCCGCTGGGATGCAGTTGGCATCTACAGGGTGACTTAATTTCTTCAATAACATGTGAATTGAAAGGAGGGGGAGAGAGAGATTGAGAGAGAGAGAGAGAGAGAGAGAGAGAGAGAGAGAGAGAACAAGGGAGAGAGAGAGAGAGAAGAAGAAGAACCTATGGACAGGACTAGCTGCATAAATAATTTTCAGGGCTCGGTATAAAATGAAAGTGTGGGGTCCTTTTTACAAAGAGCAGGAAAATGATGCTGTTAGAGGTACTAAAATGTTAAGCTACTTCCTTTCTTCTGCAATCTGTCTCTTGACCTTTCATGGTATTTTTTTTCATTTGCTATTTGACGTCATGCTCCCTCAGGTGGGGACATTTGCAGGGGCCTGTGCAGCCCCTCATAGGTGCCCAGGGATCTGCTCTGGGACTTGACGTGTGTACTGGAACACGCAAGGCACACCAGCTCTAGGGTTCCCCTCCTTCGAGTAGCTGGACCAACATGCTGTGCCCTAATAAAGATGGGGAAGTGTAGCCAGCATCTCCTTCCACCGTCCTCCTGGCCTAACCCACTGCAAACTGGCAGTACCCTGGGATGTGCTATGTACCTGGAGACCTGATGGGAATGGGCATAAAGCCACTTGTGGAAGGCACAGTGGTGCTGCCAGATTTGGAGAGAGGGGACGGAGAGGCGGAGGCTGGCATCAGCAAACTGTAGAACCAGCGATTCTCCAGGACCCATCCCTAGAAAGTAAGGAGTTTCCGGGAAGTAAGCCCACATGTGAGCTGAGTCTCCAAGCTCAGGGCACATGCTCTATTATCCCACTGTACTTCACTTAACAAAACACAAATTCAAAGACAAAATTATTAAGACTTTCAAGACAATAACTGCAGAGCATTAAATCCCAAGTACCGGATGCTCCTGAGTGCGGGCCCTTCGTGAATACACCAGTTGCACAACTTGAAGATGGCTCTGCCTATAAATTAAAGTAAATTTAAGAGCCTCCTCAACCAATTAAAACGTATGAATCTCATTTGAGGCTCAATTTGAACAAACAAGCTGGACAGACCATGGGGTAACTTAAATACTGACTGGAGTTTTGATATTAACACATACTTTAAGTGTTGTAATTGTACTGTGATTATGTTTGATTTAAAAAGCTTATATCTCCAGATATATAGTAAATATTTACAGATGAAATAACATGATGGCTGGTATTGCCTTAGAATAATATAAGGGAGAGTCCAGTAGGTAAGGGCATGGATGAAAAATAGATTGACCAGGAGTGGATAATAGTTGAAGCTGGGTGTTGGGTAAGAGGGTTCATTAAAATAATCTGTGTATTGTTGCATACTCTTTTAATTACTTTTCCATGATAAAAAGTTTCAAACAATTGCTTTGGATCGAAAAGATTTAAGTCTCACAATTCATTCCTGAAAAATAGGAAGAGTACGTACCACCTGTATTATTATATTTTCAAATTATTATTATTTTTTTATTGGGGAACAATGTGTTTTTTCCAGGACCCATCAGTTCCAAGTCAAGTCGTTGTTTTTTTTTGTTTTTCAATCTAGTTGTGGAGGGTGAAGCTCACTGGCCCATGTGGGAATCAAACCAGTAACCTTGGTGTTATTGTTATGAGCACTGTGCTCTAACCAACTAAGCCAACTGGCCGCCCACCTGTATTATTTTTTAATAAAAAAATTTTTTTAAAGCAAAAATAAACTTTATACAAGAATGTTTATAGCAGCTTTACTCCAGACCAGTGGTTGCTTCTGCGTGGGAGGGGAAGGATTGAATGGCAAGGGATATAAGAGAACTTTCTGTGTTAATGGTAATGTTCTATATCTTTATGGGTTTAGAGGTAATATACAGTTTGTCAAAACTCAGGAAATGTTTGTTTAAGATTTGAGCATTTTATTGTTTGCCAATTTTATTTTAATAAAGGAAATTGTAAGTAAATATTGAGTGAAATATATGCTTAAGTATATAGGAGGAGGTGTACTGATACATCAAAAAATAAGATGGGTGGAGGGATACATATGTGATGAAAGAAGCATAATAAAATGTTGATAAGAGAATCAAAGTGGTGAGTTTGTGAGTGGTCACTATAAAATTCTTTCAATTTTTCTGTAGGAAATTTTTTCGTAATAAAATTTTGGGATAATAAAGGGAGCCATCTTCTGGAATAAAATGGTATTACTGATTGGCTCAAAAAGGCAAGAACAAAGCATGATGCATTTATTATTTGGTATATAATAATTTTACTATTTTTCACATTCTCTATTGGTTCTCACTCATATGCCCAAGCTGTTTTCTTTGGCTGGAAATCTTTCTTCCTTTCTACGAGCTAACTTCCTACTCAGATTTTCCTTCCTCTACAACAGAGGTCTGCAAATAGTAAATATTTTGGTCTTTGTAGGCCAAGAGGCAAAATTGAGGATATTATTATATAGGTATTTATATAACAAGAAAAAAACAATTTCCAAATTTTCATTGATGAAATTTAAAACAATTGAGTACAAGTTTTTGTAAAACAGGTCTACTAAAATAGAAGAATGAAATTCTTTTTTTGAGAGGTGGAGGATAACATTTCTCTTAATTAGGGTTCAAAGTTATTCCCTACCATCAAAATCAACCACAGATGTTCATCTGTTAATCCTGATCTATAATGATATTTTCCAAATTTAATCTTTGAAAAGCGTCTTTTCACCCAGATAAACACTGCCCAATACTGATGTCAATCCAAGGGCATGTGATTTAAATTGAGCATATTAATCTCTTGGAAGGCAATTATACAATTATATTAGATTATTCTCTTAATATTTTTCTTTTAGCATGTCAGATTAATCATTTCTAATTTAAAGTTAAGTGAAAGCTCCTCAATTGCACAGTTAAATGGGTCTTGAAATATGAAAATTACCGTTGTATTTGCATTGAAAATTACCGTTGTATTTGCATTGAAAATTACTGTTGTATTTGCATTGAAGTATTTGCATTGAAGTCTAAAACTGTAGTTTGAGCTTGAAAAATAGAACCACTGCAAATTTGTGTAAGAATGGAGATCTTGCTTTTGGTTTTAACTTGTGCGTCAAATAATGTTAGGCAACAGTTTGCCAAACCCTGCTAGAGAATATCTATATAAAGTAGCCTTTTGAGTTTATTATTTCATTTGAGGGCATGGAAGGGAATTTGTAATATATTTTAGTTTAAAGACATTGTTGTTCCTATTTTCTTCTGTACTATAGATTTGTGTTGTAGTTAAATATGAAAATCTTAGTGATTTCAAAGTTTTGAAAATATAATTTCAGAAAAGAAAACGTTAACACACAAATTTGCATTCCTCAGCGTATCGATATACTTTATATATTTCTGTTTGATATTATCCTTTCTTAACTGGAAAGGAAGAAAAGGTGAAAAATTTTAAAAGGGTCCAGCCCGGTGGCTCAGGCGGTTAGAGCTCCATGTTCCTAATTCCAAAGGCTACTGGTTCGATTTCCACATGGGCCAGTGGGCTCTCAACCACAAGGTTACCGGTAGGAGTCCTCGACTCCTACAAGGGATGGTGGGCAGCGCCCCCTGCAACTAAGATTGAACACTGCACCCTGAGCTGAGTTGCCGCTGAGCTCCCAGATGGCTCAGTTGGTTGGAGCGCATCCTCTCAACCACAGGGTTGCCAGTTCGATTCCTCGACTCCCGCAAGGGATGGTGAGCTGCACCCCCTGCAACTAGCAATGGCAACTGGACCTGGAGCTGAGCTGTGCCCTCCACAACTAAGACTGAAAGGACAACAACTTGACTTGGAAAAAAGTCCTGGAAGTACACACTGTTTCCCAATAAAATCCTGTTCCCCATCCCCAATAAAAAATCTAAAAATTTTAAAGGGTATGAGACAACCAGAAATAGGTCACAGGGAAATTTTCAAAACATATTACTTGAAAATAGCAGGACCAAATCTATGTACAGCATATATTCATTTTTGTTTTAAAAAAATATGTGGAGGCAGGGAGTCTAGATATACTCCCATTATTAAAAGATTGAAAGGAGGGCAGCTGGGTGGCTCAGTTGGTTAGAGCACGAGCTCTGAACAGTAGGGCTGCTAGTTCGATTCCCACATGGACCAGTAAGCTGTGCCCTCCACAACTAGATTGAAGACAACTAGCTACTGCTGAGCTCCCAGAGGGGCAGCCAGATGGCTCAGTTGGTTAGAGCATGAGCTCTTAACAACAAGGTTGCCGGTTCAATTCCCCCCATGTGATGGTGTGCTGTGCCCTCTGCAACTAAAGGTTGAAAACGGCAACTGGATTTGGAGCTGTGCTGCGCCCTCCACAACTAGACTGAAGGACAACGACTTATAGCTGATAGGCCCTAGAGAAACACACTATCCCGCAATAAAATGTATTAAAAAAAAAAATAAAGCTGGGTTTGGAGTCAAAGCTCAATAAAAAAAGATTGAAAGGAAACACACAACATATTAACTGTCTTTGGGTAGGGGGGTTATGTAAAATTTTTATTTTTACTCTTTGCTTGCCAGTATTTTCCAAGATTTTTACAATAATGTATTAAAAAAAATAAATGGATACATGCTACATTATTTTAAAATGGAAAATATATCTTGAAGGACAAAGGAACATCTAAAGACACATTTAGACTCCTTTGGAGATTATTGCTAGCATTAAAGTTTGAAAACTTGTCTGACATTCTATGCACAAGCAATTGTGTAGCAGCACTATCCCGATAATTATTATAGTTAGATCACTTATATCAGCTACACTGGTGTATGCCTTATTTGAGAGGCAAGTAATTCATCTATATTTTGAATTTTCCTTCTCGCAGAGAGAACTTCTCTTCAGTATTGAGCAAATTTTTTTGTATCTCTAACTGATGTTAATAGAGCCCCAAATGAGGTAGACCATCACATATAATTACAGAATGAAGTCTTCAGCATTTAAAAGCTACTTGGAAGTTGATTATCCTTTGGTATTTGTGTAGATTTTAAAGAATTGGCTCATAAGATTATGGAGGCTGGTTAAGTTCAAAATCTGCAGGATGCTGGCAGGTTGGAAACACCCAGCAAGGAGCCAGTGTTGCAGTTCAAGTCCCAAACCTGTCTGCCACAGAACTCCATGCTGTTTTGGGGAGGTCAGTCTTTTGTTCTGTTCAGGTCTTCAGGTGATTGCATGAGGCCAATCCACATTGTGAAGGACAATCTGCTTTACTCAAAGCATACCAATTTAAATGTAAATCTTATCCAAAAACACCTTAACAGAAACATCCAAAATAATGTTTGATCATACATCTGGGCAATGGAGCCCAGCCAAGGTGACACATAAAATTAACCATCACACTCCTCATTTAAAAAAAAAAACGAATCAGGAATGTGGGGTGGGGGTGGAGAGTAAAACTATCACTCTTGTAAATGAACTTCCTGAGCTTTTAAGCACTCAGTTTTCCAAGTATAAAGTTAGAACTGTTTCTTTAAACATTCACTTGATTTTCAATTGGGAATATGAGAAATCACTTTTATAGGTTTCACTGCTTTTAAGAAACTCCTCAATAGAGATAATGAAATAAAATAAAAATTTCTTCAACAAAAGACAACTTCTTCCCAGTTAATCAGATAAAGGCACCTGAAAAATATCTCAGTGGCTTTATTCTTAAAATTTCTTTTTACTTCGACCTCTTCTTTTTCTCAGATATTTGCTGATATATGGGGGAAAATAAAATAAAAATGTTATTATCTCATCTTGGGAGGGTTAACCCTTCCATATTCATTATTTTGGCCCTGACATTGCATGGTATTTAGGATTGATGCCTTAAAACTGTTCTGTCCACCTTCCTGAAATCTCATTGCTTTGGAGAATGCTGGGCTAACAGTTTATTTTTAGACCGGTGGTGGAGACAGTCATTCACTGGTCCCCAAACCTATTTCGTTTTCCTCTCCCTGAGAGAGCTTCCAATTCATTCAGCACTAACCCCTGCACAGAAGCCCAGCTAGAACCTCCTTATAGTAATAAGGCATAATAGTTAGCCTCTTTGTCCAAATATTATGGTAGAATTTTATTATTGAAATTATTTAACTTTGGTTATAAACTTCTTTTTGATTTCCAGACCACTTCGATAATCTGAAAGAACTGCAGCCCCTTTTCTAGACAAGTGCACAGACAAAACACATTAAACCGTTTGTGCATAACCTTTTGCACTGTTTGGTTTTTATTATTGTGTAACACCTGTTAAATAATAATACATAAAATGAGGAAAGTTAATACTTATTTGGGGCTTCTAGATAACCCATGAATATATATTTCATAGTGGCAGTCTCTTCTTCCATGCTATAGGTCATAGATAAGGGAGCAGGACCATAAGAGTCTACTAATGAATACTAACCAGAGAAGAAAATGTTTAATTTTATGCCTTCACATAAAGATTTTGTGAAGCCTTCACATAAAGATTTTTATTGTAAAAAAAAATTGGCACCATTTCAAAATTTTGACTGTCAGTCTTTATATTAATAACTCTTAGTTTTAAAACTTTAAAATGTCAAAGTTATTACATTTACTTCTTTCAAATATAAGTTCTCATTCTAATTAGAAAACCTTTGTTTTGTCAAGATAAACTGAACTCCCCACAAATGCTGTTCAAGTTTCCTTTCTATCTAGTCTCTTAACTTCCTGTTATCTAAACTTGTATATAATACTTTGCTGAAACTGCTCTGTTAAAGGTTACCATCCACTATTACAATAGTCTCCTTCCTGCCACTATTGTATTTTTCAATTCATCCTTGTTATATGAGCAGCTTAACCTTTCTAAAACACATTTCATTTTGTCAATCCCTCACTCAGAAACACCAAGTGAAAACTAGTAAAATGAATGGTGGGAAGTAAGGTGAGGCCAGATTATGGTGGCCCTTGAAAGCTTAATTGCAAGAGGGATGTTTTTGAGGAGGGGTTAACAACGATAAAAGGTGTTGTTTTACTTAGCTCATGCCAGTAGCAGTGGGCAGATGAATTAGAGACGGGGACCTAAGTCAGGGCTATCAGCTGTTGCAGAGATCAGGTATACTGTGCTGATAGGAAGGACAGTCTTTCTGTGCAGTCTTTCTGTGGGGTCTGTGCATGCCAGAAAAATGCTACCTTATTGAGAGGTTCACAGTGTTGGTTATTAGAGTCCTCCAAATTGATCGGAGCTTGCAGGGTTTAACATATATACAAGGTGAGGCAGTTTAGTTATAGTTAAGTGTAGCAATTTGATTTTACATGTAAAAGTACAATGTATGTGAAGCACAAAAGAGTTTCTGTGGTGTGATTTAAAGGGTTGCTGGTTCACTTGGGCTTATGGGACATCTGGCCAGGAACATCTGGCCACTTCCTTTGAGAGCCATGACCCTACTTAGTTAACCCTGTAAAAGAAATCCTTTGGCCTTTCCCTCAGGATCCCAGGTCAGATGATCCAGGCAAAACTCTGGTTCTGCTATTGCTGTAAACTTGCAGGAACCTGTGCTCCTCAAATGCCCCCTCAGCTTCCAGGATTCCCTACCCACGTCGTCGTTACCCTGTTAAATTGCACAGAACTGTCACCCTTCCTCCCTCGCTGAGCTACAGACTCTCCTTAACTCTCCTTAATCCTTACCAGCAATTCCAGGGCACAAAGGTTAGTAGGAGCCAGTATTCAGGCTTGCTTTGTTCTTACACCTATATAGTAAGAGATGTGCTTTTTAGGTAAGGAGTTGCTTTGATAGAAGAAAAAAAATTCCTAGTCTGAATTCCCTCTTCAGAACTAGGAAATTTTTCTCTAGACAAAAACAGTGGGAAATAGAGTTAAAAAAAAAAAAAAGGTAAGCAGGTGTAGTCAGAGAAATAGAAGAACCCAGGAAGGAGAGAATGCTCACAGAACCAAGAGCCTGTAAATCTAGAAGTATGAGTTACTGGATTTTCCCAAACAGAAATTATCAGAGATTTTGGATATTGCTGTTTCAGAAAGAGGAAAGTTCAGAATAAAGGTTACAAGAGGGAATAGAGAAATGGGTAGTAGAAATTGGAAACCCCTTTTGTACATTCTTTGGTGCTATCAGGTTAGTTTCTCTCTTCCTGTGAGCACAGCTTTATTATCACCTGCCCTCACCTGCAGCCTGTGCTAATGTCTTTTCACCTACCGTATTTCCCTGAAAATAAGACTGGGTCTTATATTAATTTTTGCTCCATTAGGGCTTATTTTCAGGGGATGTCTTATTTTTTCCTGTACAACAATCTACATTTATTCAAATACAGTCATGTCATCTTCTTCTGGAACATTGTCATAACGTACTAAACGCGTCCGTCTGGCTGACAATCTTAACTGGGGCTTATTTTTGGGGTAGGCCTTATTTTCGGAAAAACACGGTACTTCTGAACTGTTTAGTCTACCCATCTTTTAAGCCCTAGCTCCATTTTACCTCCTCCTTCAAGCCTTCTGTGAAGATTGTAGCTTCCATTTTTTCCTCCATTTCCTGAAATCTCACTGAGTTCGTAGTTACAATCACACTAGTTAGCATGCAATAGTTGTATCAAAAGTGTGAGCCTACTCTCCTCCATTTAGACAGTGTAATTCTTTAGTTTGGAGACGATATAGTAAACTTCTTTTGTGTACTCCCTGGAAGAATTCTAGGTTCATATGTAATCAAATATACTCTCAGGTCTAAAGTTCTGTTGAATATTGAACAACAACCATTTAAAAATACCGTATAAAAGCTTCTATCCCAGCATGCTTTAATTAACTTTTCAAATAAAATGTGTCCGTGTTGATTATCTCAACAAGATAGCCCAAGCCATTCATAGAGTTGAAAACTTTCAACTTATTCAGAATTGTCAATAGACCCCATAGACTTCTGACAATGAGCTCTCAAATTCAATCTGCAATAAGTAGTAGTGATCTTACAATCACCCTGATACTAAAAGTGTCAAATTTCGCAAACACCTACAAAAGGGAGTGAAATGATCATCTAACAATATAGTTTGCTCATCTGTCAAATAAGGGAGTTGAACAGGGTTCCTAAACTCACGGCAGCTCAGATTCTAAACCGGGTTTTACATCATTAGGCTTAGGCAGCCAATTGGGCCTCTGGGTCCCGTGCATCCTGGGAACTGTAGTTTCCGGCTTCCTCCTCCCGACTACAAGCTCCACAGAATCGCTGGAGGACGGTTGCTTGGTATTAGCAAGCGGGAAGTATGGCCGTGGCGCGCGTCGACGGGACTTTGCCTCCTGGAGAAGGTAAGGCGATTCCCACCCCCGAGTCCCAAGGTTTACTCCATGGAACTGAATTAAATAGTTGACTCTGGAGAGACTAAGCCTGGGTTTAGAGGTGCAGTTCTGGACCAGTTTTTTTGATGGGGATCTGTGGGCGTCGCGGAGTCGCTCTGCCCTCTGGGAGTTGTAGTCCCGGGCTCTTCCTAGCTCTCCGGCGTTGCGGTGAGGGCCCGCCGGGGTACTACAGCCCCCAGGGGCCTTCGCGTGGTCGAGCGCAACCAGCTCCCGCGCTCCTGAGGCTACCTGGGTGGTGGGTTTTGGACTGCGGTGGTCTTTCTAGGATGTTTACTTTGAGTTCTGGGTGCCAAAGTGAAAATTGCAGGATATTCTCCTTTCGCTTTACGTGTTTCCCTTTCCACTCGCTTCCTCGAACATTCAAGAAACCCTCTGTCAAACAGCTCCCTAGACTGACGTTAACCCTTTCTTGGAAATGTCCAGTGGCAGTGGTAAAATCGGGGGGTGATCCAGATCCCCTAGTTCTCCACGCCACATTCTGCAGACAGGGTCCTGGGATCGGGTTTGGTCGCTGCCCAGCGGAGCGCGGGGCTTGTGTGCTTCTGTGGCGGGGAGCCGCCAGGTGTGGGCCGAGCTCCTTTGTTTTGGTTACAGCTCTGAGGCTCGGCAGCAGGCGTCTGGTCGGGGGCAGGGCTGAGGGTTCAGGCCTGTCTCCACGGCTTAGATCTGGGGCTCATTCTATTCTTTGGGAGAGGGAGGGAGGTCGATGGTTCTGAGAGGTCAGTCGACCCCTTGGAATGTGCAAAGTCTGTGCGTTTTCCTGGGACAGTTTTCACCAAATTCTCGGAGAATCCCATGACCCCTCGCAAATGCTAGAAGCTATTAGACAATGGAAACAACGTTGAAACCCTTCAGGACAGCAATCTCAAATAATTATTTCTTGCATAATCTTAATCTGGGTATAAATTTGAAATTGGCAGTTTCTCTGGAGATACCCACCACCCTGTGGTATCTCCTTTTCTTAAACTTCACTTCCCCAGCCCACCAAGGAAGGTACTTTACTGACAATGGTAGCAGTTAACATTTACAGAGCACTTTTTATATAAGCCAGATGATGTTCTGAATGTTTTTATTTTCTTTTACATCATCTCATTTTTTTTCTGTAGAACATTATAAGCCATGTATTATCACCCCCATTTTACAGAGTAGAAAAGTGAGCCCCAAAGAGATCAATAATTTGCCCAAGATAACACAATGGTTGAGGGAGCCAGGATTTGAACATCTGTTATATAAATTACTTTATTGAGTGCCCTGTGCCAGGGATGGGGCAGAATGCTGTTCACATGTTTTCTCTTTTCACCTCCACATCAATTTAGTGAATTAAGTGTATTACTCCCATTTTGTAGATAAATTAACCGAGCTATACTTTGCTTTTCAAAACAGTCTGCGCACTTTAGGATATACTGGTAATTAGATTGTAAGGAGGTTGATCCCTGTTAAAAGATTAGTTCCACTTAAAAAAATACTATCATTACATAGGAACAAAATGTGGAACTAATAGTTCTTATTTAAATGTGAAGAATTACAAAATAGTACATCATAGAAACTTGAGTAGAATATCTCAAGTCTCGATATAATTGATATTTCTGAGGAAAAGTGAACAATTTCAATGTGTGGTCATTTAGAACTTGATTGCTTTAGTTTTTAAATCTTCATATGTATTATGCTTTCATGTTTTCTAACTCTAAGTCTATAGAGATTTTATGAGTATAATTCCATCCCTATGTTTAGCTGTTGTATTTGTTTTTCCTTCTTTCTTTTTTTTTTTTTTTTTAACATTTTTTTCCTTCTCCTTTCAAGGATCAGTGGTCAATTGGTCAGGGCAGGGGCTACAGAAATTAAGTCCAAATTTGCCCTGTGAAGCTGATATTCATACTTTGATTCTGGATAAAAATCAAATTATTAAATTGGAAAATCTTGAGAAATGCAGACGATTAATACAGGTGGGTATTAATTACTATCTGGGGAAATAGTTATATAGGACCAGTTTATTATTGTATATAATAAAACAATATAATAACCTAACAAAAAAAAAACATAACCTAACAAAAAGCAACTCTGCAGGCCTGGAAAGTAGTAAATGTTGCCTTAAAATTTTACATGACAGTTTCTTGAAGATGAACACATATGTGTTACATTTAGACTAGAAAAAGAAGCATTTGTTAAAAATAATAGAACATTTTATATTGGCAAAATACTGTTTTAGATAACTTTGTGCCTCACCAGAGTTCATTCACTCAACAAATGTTTACTTGGCCCCTCATATGTGTCTGGCACTGTTCTAGATTTTGACTGAGATAGCACAAGGACCCCATTCTTGTGGAGGTTACATTCTCGAGTAGTTGCTGTGTTAAAAATGTGTTCTCTG
The DNA here is from genome assembly GCF_057876585.1 of Rhinolophus sinicus. Classification (NCBI taxonomy): domain Eukaryota; kingdom Metazoa; phylum Chordata; class Mammalia; order Chiroptera; family Rhinolophidae; genus Rhinolophus; species Rhinolophus sinicus. Next base: position 78,900,326 of record NC_142517.1, on the reverse strand, counting down.
TGGTAGTTGGAGGAAGTCCTATTGCTTAGCGTTATGTGTATTTTCCATTGCTTAGGAATAACAACAGCAACAGCAAACTAATAGTTACTCTGTAGAATATTTGACAATGTATGTGAAAAGTACAAATTGGATTTATATATTTAGGAATGTTTGGCCATATAAACAAATCTTTTTAAGCACCCTAATGTGAAAGTGATATATATATTTGAGTCCTAAGAATGATGATATGTTTCCTTTCCACAGTTGTCAGTGGCTAATAATCGGCTGGTGCGGATGATGGGTGTGGCCAAACTGACCCAACTCCGGGTGTTAAATTTGCCTCATAATAGCATTGGCTATGTGGAAGGGCTAAAGGAACTAGTACATTTGGAGTGGCTGAATTTGGCAGGAAATAATCTCAAGGTGAAGTATTTTTTTCTTTTTAGTAATTAGGTTTTCTTTTTTTTAATTTACAAAAGTATTCACTGTAAAAAAGAAATTCAAGCAGTATAGAAATAAGTAGAATAAAAAGTAAAAGTACCCACTCCCACTCTGCAGGGTTAATTTAACATAAACTAAAAAAAAATAATCCCATTTTGAAACACATACTGCAGTAAAATATTCATTTAAATGTGAACAAAGAATCTATATTATGCTTAGAAAAGTAGATCAGGGCCGCCGGGTGGCTCAGGTGGTTGGAGTGCTGTGCTCCTAACACCGCTGAGGTGGCAGGTTCGATTCCCACATCGGCCAGTGAGCTGCACCCTCTACAGCTAAGATTGTGAACAGCAACTTTCCCTGGAGCTGGGCTTCCGTGGGCTTCCGCGGCCTGCTGCGGGCTGCCATGAGCAGCTGGTGGCTAGTGTGAGTGGCCTACAGGCAAGCAGCCGGCGGAGAGCTGCCATGAGCTACTGTGAGTGGCGATCCATGACTGGCGACCAACTGCCTCAGCCGGGGGGGAGTGCAAGGCTCATAACACCACCATGGGTCAGGGAGCTGTGTCCTACACAACTAGACTGAGAAACAATGGCTCGAACCAGAGAGGTGCAGGGAGGCAGAAGAGTGGGGGGAATAGTAGATCAAATAGTAGAATGAAGTGTTGGGAGAGAGACTATGTCATGCTGCATTGAGCTTTAAGTAAATGTTTAATTGTATAGTGGAGAATATACTGTTTTAAAAGTCAGGAGACCTAGATTCTAGTCCTGCTTCCACCACTTAGTAGCTCTCTAATTTTGGCTAAGTTAATACATATCTCTGTACCTTATTTTTTAATATGCTAAATGAGAGGATGGATTAAATATTAATAGCTGATTTTTATTGATCAATTAATTTATGCTAGGTACTATTCTAAGCACCTATTCACTGTATTAACTCATTCAATTTCATGACAGCCTAGACGTAGGTATGATTATTATGCCTGCTATATAGATGAGGAAACTGAATTACAGAGAAGTTAAGTAACTTGCCTAAGGTCACACAGCCAGGAAGTTGCAGAGCCAGGATTTGAACCCAGGTAGTTTGGCTCCACTCTTAATTTATAAACCCTATACTATACCAACTATCATGTGTCATCTCTAAGGTTTCTTCAAGCTGTAAATATCTGGGATGACATGATCTGCTACTCTTAGAAGGATAATGAAAGCAAAAGCTTGCTACGTAACAATTTACCAAATTCTGTTAGCACTGCTTCCTCTTTTTTCTTGCTAAGCCCTGCTCCTCTGCTTCCAATAATAAAGAAAGGAGGCACGAGACTCAGCTAAGAGGAATTAGGGAAGAATTTCTTTTTTTGATTTTGCTTATGTGAACTAACATGATAATTTTCTTGTGGTAGGCCATGGAACAGATCAATAGCTGCACAGCTCTACAGCACCTCGATTTATCAGACAATAACATACCCCAGATAGGTGATCTATCCAAATTGGTATCACTGAAGGTAAGCGGGTTTTCTGACTATATCATTTCTGAAATTTTATACTAAAATACCAAGAGAAAATGATCTGACTGGCTTAAACTCAGCATGCTGTATATGAAGAACAGATTGTGTTCATTATGATAAAAATTTCAGTAGAGTACCAGAAATTAAGTATGGAACTTTTTGTTTCTGGTATCTATAACTGATTTATTTTAACTAAAACTGGTCATTGTAGTTAAGGTTAATTCTTATTAATCATCCTTCAACCTTGAAAGTTCCTTCATGCCCAACCAGAAATGCTAGCAGCTTTAGTTATAAAGTACGTAACATGTTAGTGAGGTTGAAAGGAATCGTTCCCGAACTTGAGCCTTTTTTCTTTGCTACTCAGGGTTGCTGTATTTTTAGTAATAGGTATTACTAAATTATCAACATTAACTTCACTCTAATTTAAATAAAAATAAACCTGTAGCACATAGCGTGTTTTATGGAGGGTAACGTATCATGCAATCAAATAAACTACAGTTGGAATCACAGTTTCAAATAAACGTGTAAGCTTTTTCCGTATTTTTACTTCATTGGATATTATTAGCATCAGATGAACTCATTAAGCTAATTAAGTATTACTAACTCAACTGTCCCCACATCTTTAGCAGGAAATGTAACAGTTATTCTGAACAATTTGATTTAGCCAGAAACTAAGAGAATTCAAACGAACTAAAGATGATTGAACCTTTTTTCCTGGGTGTTCAGAGTTTTTGGTTTATATTTCATTGTTGCTGTCTTAATTTGAGTCAGTTTCATCTACAAGTAGCACATTCTACCTTCCTCAAGCTTTTAGATTCCAAAAGAATACAGTTGCAAATTATGGGTTGTTTGTTCTCTTTCTCTTTCTTTCTCTCTCTAAAATTTGCTTTATACATGATTGTTTTAACGAATAGTTTCTTTCACTTTTCTCACCCTCTATTTTGATGTTTTATGTATGTATGTATGTATGTATGTATGTATGTATGTATGTATTTGAGAATTTTTATGAGAGTTTATTTGAGCCAAACTGACAACATGTGCCGGGAACATAATCTCAAATACTTCCTCTATTTTGATGTTTTAAAAGGAAATGAACAAGTATGTTGGAAATTGCTCGTTTTAATAAACTAAATCTCACAAAATGCTAGTTACTACAACAGCATGTGTTCTTAGACAAGTCTTTAAACATTCTTGGGCTTAGAATGTGGACATGAAAAGAGAGAGTTGGACTAGAAGACCATGTAGGACCCTTCTAGCATTAATCGTCTTTGATTCGTGTGCAATGAGAAGTATAATAAAATAGATTCCTTTATTTTCATACATATCATTTTGCTTTTTTCAAAATAGACCAATTTATTTGTAACTTTTTCATTTGTAATTCATTCTGTTTTTACTTTTAAGACCCTGCTTTTACATGGAAACATCATCACCTCTCTTAGAATGGCACCTGCTTATCTACCCAGAAAGCTTGCTATACTTTCTTTGGCAGAAAATGAAATTCGGGATTTAAATGAGGTAAAATATGAGGGCATTCTGTGGGATCCAGGAAGTTGAAAAGCTGTGAGAAAGGAGGAGAAACCAAGAGAAAGTTGTGAGCTCACGTTTAGACAGTGAGCATCTTGGAAGAAACTGCCATCCAGATGAAACACTTGGCTTTAGATTACTATTTTTCTTTCCAGTTTTTCTTTATGTCACTGCGTCATTAAGGCTTGATTTTATATGTAATGCTGTAATTATTCCATTTGGAAGTGATTGGTGGTAGAGGGACATCTACATTAAAGGGGTTAATAAAGCATGCTGTGCACTTTTCTCTTGCTGCTATTATGTTTTCAAAATAGGGTTCTCTCTGCTAGGAAACAGTGCTGATACTTTCTAAGGGATTTTGTGCAAGAAGGACAGATGGCCATATTGTTGGGATTTTAGAAGTCAGTGGATAATATAAGAGTGTTGCTTGTCACTTCAGAACAAGAGGGAAATTGTTACATTCTCAAATTGCCCAAGATATGTAATCAGCGGAAGCCCTGTGCTTGACACAGAGTAGTCCATTTTGTTCAACAAAGATATCCTTTGTTTCAGATTTCTTTTTTGGCATCCTTAACTGAATTGGAACAATTGTCGATCATGAACAATCCTTGTGTGATGGCAACACCCTCCATTCCAGGGTTTGACTATCGTCCGTACATCGTCAGCTGGTGCTTAAACCTCAGAGTCCTAGATGGATATGTGATTTCTCAGAAGGAAAGGTGAACATGACCTCTTTAACATCATGGAAGTTACTGCAAAGACCATTTCTAGCTTACTACAGATTAATAAACTGAATATTTCTTAAAATGTGCATTTAGAAATTAAGATCATTAGTGCAGTCATATAACAGACTATGTGCTGATCATTTAAGATTTTCTATCGTTTCTTAAAAAAGGATAAAAAATAAATTTCAGCCCCAGAGGTTGGGGCTAGTGATTTTATCTTAGTGTCCAACATACAATAATTTGATTTCTAAAAGTTCTTACGTTAACCGCTTGTTTGGGCTTGGAGCACTTCTATATAGAAACCATGTTATGGATGCTGTGTAGGGTCTCAGATCAATCCCACAAAAGCTTGTAATTCATCATATGTATAAAGGCAGAACCCAGCTATGCTTTATGACAATGACTCTGGGAAAATGCGAACAGAGTTTCAGTTTGGAACCGGTAGTAGACATGCTGATTGGTCCTCCCCTTTTCCTACCTGTGAATCAGAAGTGGGGACACCCCATCTCTAGATCATTGATGGTTTCTGTGGCTCAGAGTTGGGACCCCTGCATGATGAGGTCTTCTGGATGCTGGGGCATCAAAGCTGTAGGGTTAGGAGGTTAGGAACTAGGATGTGGATGACTGGATGGAGTTAGAGGGGATAGTGAACGTTGAGATGAGTTTATTCTCATCACTATGCCTCATTTTACTTCTTCCTCTCAGTGCATACATACATGCATTTATGACCTCAACATAAACATTCTTCCTCACCATTTTTGTCTTTCTGTGTTAGAGATGGTAATAGTAGCTTGAGGAGTTTCCTGATGAGAGGATGAGTAGTAGATCACTGGCAGGGTTTTCCTTTTCCTTCTCCCTGCTGTTTCCTCTAGTTGCTGAATAGCACATGGGGCAGTGAGGACTGGTACCAGCTATACAGTGGTGGTGCTGGTGTAGGGGGGGGGACGTGTCAAGTTAGTTTGTCTACGAAGAAGTTCTGCTTTTCCTTTTTCCTGCAGTAAATGTTGCTGTGTATTCAGAAACCTTTTTTTGTTTGTTAGTTTCAAACTGTGGATAGTTCTAAAACTGGAATCTGGATTTACTTGGATTTTCTTCTCTGTATCTTTCTTTAAGAGAAAGAAATAACGTTTTTCGATTTTTCTATGGGAGTAGTACTGGCAACATTTTCATATTGCGAGATATGCATTGCGAGGCAGCATTGCGAGATGGGCAGAGATAAGAGTTTGGTGTAAAGAGAGACCAGGGAAGAGAGATGAGACTTGGTCAGGAGAGACAAGAGAGGGCTTCACATCTTTCCCTGCCACCCATTTACTGTGTGGCCTGGGCAAGTTTCTTGGCTTTTCTGAGCCTTAGTTTTCTCATCTGTAAAACGTGGGTAATACTACCTAGCTTTCAAGGATGCTATGAGGATTAAGGATAATGGATATAGCATAATACTGGTCATACACTAGGTGCTTAATACATGATAATTGTCATTATTGCTTAAGGATAGGGACTAGGGATTGAAGAGTTTTGTAGAAACTAAAGCAAGTGTTAAAAAATAAAGTATTTGTTGACCAGATGAATAATAATGCAAAGGCTATTTTTCTATGCTGTGGGAATGGTTTTAATCCAAGTGACTTTAAGGTGAATTTGTATTTTCTTTGCACTTTCCCCATGTTTTATAAGTGTTTAATGTCAGACGTCAGGAGGCAGGGAACAGTGGGCTTTCATTTGTGGTCGCCTCCCTTTCTGTGGGGTGCCCTACAGTAAAGAAGTCTGGGAGGAAGGAAGAGGTGGGAGGGTGGCACAGTATAACCCTTTTTCAGACAGATTCTTTTCTCCCTAAATTAAAAAAAATTGCACAGTATCACATAATTCGGATATAGTGAAATAATGTTTTAAAATACGCATGTAATCACCACTGAGAAAAAGAATAGAACATAGAACATAACCAGCGTCCAGAGATCTCCTGTACCCCACTCCCATCATAACTCCCCTCCCCACTAGATATAGCCACTGTATTGACTTTTTGATCATTCAGAAAGATTATTTTTTTTCCTGGTTATTATGGAGTCTACATCAACCAGCTCCCACTGGAGTAGCTAAAATTTAAAGAACGGACAATACCAAGTGTTGGTGAGTATGTGGAACAATTAGAACTCTCATACACTGTTTAGGAGTGTAAATGGTTCAATCACTTTGAAAAACTGTCAGTATTTACTGACGCTAAACATACAAATAAATACTATATGACCTAGCTTTTGACTTTTGGCATATAGCGTACAGAAATGAGTGCTTATATCTACTAAAAGACACGTACAAGCATGTTCATAGCAGCCTTATTCATAATAGCTCCAAACATTTGGGAGCTATTTGGGAAACAACCCAAATAGAAGAACGGTTAAATAGTTATATTCAAACTAAGGGACTTAGATTGTTTTGATGCCATGACTAGCGAGAAAAATGCTGCTGCAGTTGATGTCTGAGACAACTCTGTAGTCTAAACAGTGCTAGCAGGTTTTAAAACAACTCCGGAAGTAATCTGTTCAGGAGGGAGGAATAATTATAAGGGAAAGCTTTTGTCTTGAAAATCAATGGGTAGCCTGAGCAGCATTCAAAACATTTTCCTGGTCAACTCTGGGAATTACCCTGAAGGACAGGAAAGGATTTCCAGTTTTTGTATCTACCCAGCCCAACTGTTGTTTGCTAAGAGCCCCCAGATTAAAATTTTTCTCCCTTATGAAAAGTATCCCAGTTTATTTGATGACGTCAGGTATCCAGATCTTGAGTGTGTGTATCACAGAAAAGAGTAACTTGAGCCATCACCCACCCCTGTGGTGCTTTGGCTGAGTGCTTTCTCAGAGAGAAGCAAACTTGTAGAAAGACCACCTTTGTGTAGCACCTCAGTATGTGGAGTTCCTTCTGAACTTGTTTTGGCCTGTGTTTTACTATTTATAGGACTAAATTACACCTCTGTTGCTTAGTTAGAGATCAGAACTTAGGGAGCAGGACTTTAGAGATGTTTCTTTTTTGAAATATATTTAAAATATATACAGAAGTAGAACGAGCAACGTGTGTATGAACTCCTAAATACCCCCTGTACAGCTTCAGCAATTATCAACCTTTTGCCAATCTTGTTTCATCTGTCCCCCACTTTTTTGTTAGAGTATTTTAAAAGGAAATACCAGATATCATTTCATCCAATACGCTTTCTTTCTTTTCTTTCTTTCCTTTCTTCCTTCCTTTCTTTCTTTCTTTTAGGCGAAAGAGCAAATTGTTTTAAATTCTCTTTCTTAATAGTTGTTGCTTCTGTTATATTATGTAAACTGTTCCTTGAATTTCAAAAGAAGGATCATATTCCAATGATTTGAAATTAATGTTAGAGCTGAATGAATTTGAAGGTTGTTTTTCTTTGAATTGGCAATGGTATTTTAATTGGCAGGGAGATTTTTTACTTAGGAAAATGTTTTATGGATTAATAAACTTGTGTAATGGTATGTTTTTGAATATAAAGAAAAGGCAGAAAATCAGATCTTATAGTAGTTGATGCTTCACAGTTTGTGGTTTTCCTCACACACTTAAACTGTGGCGTATTTAAGTCTGACCCTTCTCTGACCTCTTTCACTTCTCCTTCCTCCCAAACTATAAACCATATATAACCTTGAAATGTTGCTTGCTGGCTCTATTAAATTTGGTTGGTGATTGTCCTTTTCTATGTACCTTTTTTGGGGGAGAGCTTTTGAACAAGCCATTTGCTTCATAGGAGAACTTAAGGAAACTTAAAGGAGATTTCATAGAGATTCTGAATGATCTCTATTTAATTCACAGAATATGCCCATGGAAAAAATACTTCTAGTTATTTTTATTAAATAGAATAAATTTTTTTATTGTTAGACTAAGATTGGGATTACATGACCAGTTAATCAGCTGGCGTACCTCATCTCATATCTCATTGTTAGAAAACAGTTTTTATTTTCTTGTGACATTGGCAAATCACAAACTAAACTTGTTATATTTTATCCTACCATGACTCGTTAATCAGTTATCAAAAGGATCAGTTTCTTTTCAGTCTATAATACACTTTGGGTGGCTTGACAGTTTTGGACTGGACAGTTTGTATGATTTGGATACGTTAATATGAAAGTCCAAGAAATTGGTTATAGATTGGAAGTGATTTCCAAACTATCTGCAATGCTTCATAGCATTATACCAATGTTAATGGTATAAAAACAGAGAAACAAAGTATACTTATATGATCCAACCTCAACTTTAAGTTGAGGGGCAGATTTAAGAATGGTATAATTGAAGCAATGCCATGTTAAATTGAAAAAAATTCAACTGTATATGCAAAAGTAAACAGTATAATGACCTCCCATGAATCCATCATCCAACTTCAGCAGTTTTCAACTGTTGTTCCTCTATAACTTCACCCTCTTACCCCTTCTCGTGTATTATTTTGAAGCAAATCTCAGATTCCATATAATTTCCTCTGTGAATATTTCAGGATCTATCTCTAAAAGATAAGGCTCCTAAAGGAAATAACTACAGTACTGTTATCACATCTCACATGTGATGTATTAAGGTGCTTCAGTTTGATGGCAAATGGAGGGAATACTCATTGCTTCTTTGAAAATAATTTAAAACTATTTGGAACCATTAGTGCAACTCCATGGAAGTGCCCTTAAACAAGAAAAACAAAACAAAAAAAAATGTTGAAAACATTATAAGAGTAAGGCGAGTGAATTAGAAGGATAGGTTTTTTAAAAGTTGACTGAATTTTATTTATGCGAAACATCAATGATACTATAATGGTAAATTAAGAAGGGAAATTGTTGTTGCTTAGAAATGTATCTTGTCTACCCGGTGCCATCTCCTCTTCTTTGTGTCCCCCAATTCCAGTTTGAAAGCTGAATGGCTCTATAGTCAAGGCAAGGGGAGGACGTACCGGCCTGGTCAGCACATCCAGCTTGTCCAGTATCTGGCTACAGTCTGTCCTCTCACTTCCACACTGGGTCTTCAAACTGCAGAGGATGCCAAACTGGAGAAGATTCTGAGCAAGCAGAGGTAAGCCCGTTTATTTCTAGCAGTTGATGAATTCACAGTGGAAACACATCTGAGTCTTGCCTTCGGGGTTAGTAGGACTGAGGCAAGTGCTGTAGCCCACTTTTCAGTGCATTTGGGCCCCTTGTCACTGCAGCAGGCCTGCAGGGGAACTTAACCACCATGCAGTGCAGCCCCGTTTGCTCCACAGTAGCGGCATCGCTAATCACTTCGTTTTCTTTTCTTTTTTTTTTTTTTTTTTTGGAAGGGGAACAGGATTTTATTGTGGAACAGTGTGTACTTCCAGAACTTTTTTCCACGTCAAGTTGTTGTCCTTTCAATCTTAGTTGTGGAGGGGACAGCTCAGCTCCGGGTCCAGTTGCCGTTGCTAGTTGCAGGGGGCACAGCCCACTATCCCTTGTGGGAGTTGAACCGGCAACCTTGTGGTTGAGAGGATGCGCTCCAACCAACTGAGCCATCCGGGAGCTCAGTGGCAGCTCAGCTCAAGGTGCCGTGTTCAGTCTTAGTTGCAGGAGGCGGAGCCCACCATCTCTTGCAGGACTCGAGTTGTCCAACCGGCACCCTTGTGCTTGAGAGCCCACTGGCCCATGTGGGAATCAAACCGGCAGCCTTCGGAGTTGGGAGCACGAAGCTCCAACCGCCTGAGCCACCGCGCCGGCTCGCTGATCGTTTCTTGAGTGGGGAGAGCCAAGCAGTATGGGAGAATGGGATAAAAAAAAAAAATGTATTTGTCCTTCTAATGCAGGTGTTTGTTAGGGGTTTTTAAACACTAATATTATGAACTAGAGCTTAAAAAAAAAAAGTACAGCTGGAAGCATTTAGTAGTTACTTCTTTTATCAGAGACCCTGTCTTTGAATGTTTGTGCAAGTGTATACATATGAGGTGTTTACATGACTTAAAAATAAATTTCTCAACCTTTTCTATCCAATGCATTCAAATGAGACTTTGTAATTTGATGGTGATTAAAGGTGTCTACTTTGAAAACTTGTATACTTCTACCTTTCTGACAGTGTAACCTAGGAAGCAGAAAAGCTTTTCTTTTTTTGGTTTGTGTTAAATCACATCAGATGTTACTGATTTTAGGTTTCATCAGAGGCAGTTGATGAACCAAAGCCAAAATGAAGAGTTGCCTTCTCTTCCTCCTACTGAAGCAAGGACACCCCTGGTACCTGAGCATTCAAGCCCTGCTCAGGATTGCCAGATGGTCCAAGAAAGCAGTAAGAAATTGTTTTTCTCCAAGTTGTTTGATATTTTGGGTATCATAAAACAGAAAAAGTACATATTTTTATAATTTTTTATTAGTTAACTTAAGTGATCATTTGGATCTTATATTATGTATGTATATATACACATGCATGGATGTATGTGTGTATAACTATTTCTAAGTTTTAAAAATTCAGAGGACTGCTAGTTTACTGATCTGATACTTTAATTATTCTTATGATTATTGGAAGAACTTTTGTTTTGGTTTTGTTTTAAAGAAGGCGCAGCTCACAGTGGCCCATGTGGGGATTGAACCGGCAACCTTGGTGTTATTAGCACCATGCTCTAATTAACTGACCTAACCGGTCACCCCCAGAACTTATTATTTTTCAAATAATTTGGTTTGATGTTTTAGGTATATGGGAGGTGTCACTGAAGGCATTTTATTGCATTTTCTTATATTCGAAGGACTAGATTTCATTAAAAAGATATAACTGAAAAATATCTCTTTACTCACTAAAAATAAACATGTGAGGTGATGGATTGTTAATTTACTAGATGGTGGGAACCCTTTCACAATATGTACATATATTAAATCACAACAATGTACACTTTAAATATCTTACAATCTTATATGTCAATTACACCATGAGAAAGCTGAAATTAAAAAAAAAAAAAAGAACCTCTTTAGATATTTAGTGCTTTAAATGATACTCTGTTGATTCTTCTAGAACCAGTCATCCAAGTCAATTCTTGGGTTGGGATAAGCAGGAATGATGACCAGTTATGTACTGTTAAGAATAACCTTCCACCCTCTGTACATACTACGAGATATTCTCGAAATGACCTGCATCTGGAAGACATACAGACCGATGAGGACAAGTTAAACTGTAGTCTTCTCTCTTCAGAGTCTACGTTTATGCCAGTTGCATCAGGACTCTCTCCAGTGTCACCTACAGTTGAGTTGAGGCTACAGGGCATTAACTTGGGCCTGGAAGATGACAGTGGTGCACATGAATCTGTGAAAGGGCAGGAAAACCAGGACTTGGGTAAGGAAGAGGAAAAAGCTTTTTGGGCTGCCAATGAGGATTCTGATCAAATGACAAACAGTGCAGTCAGAACAGAGGTAAATGAGAAAGATGGGCTATGCCCTTGTCCTGAGCCAACAATAACCAGTGCTGTCTTGAAAGGTGACACCCACAGTCTTACATCTTTTCCTGAGTCAGTTGGACACACCGTCTTCCATACACCACCAGACAGTGAAGAATCCATGTCTCAAGTGGCTTCAGAGAAACTTCCCTGCAGGGTTTTAACCCAGAAATCTGTTGCTTTGGGACAAGATAACGTTGCCCTTCAGAAATTGAATGAAGCAGCCACCAAGCTTCAGGCCTGTTGGCGAGGCTTCTATGCCAGGAACTACAACCCTCAAGCTAAAGACGTTCGTTCCGAGATCCGGCTACGCAGAATGCAGGAGCACGTTGTCTGCCTGACTGAGGAAATAAGGAGGTGGGTCACAGGTCCTGTTTTGTTGCTTTGGGGGTGTCAGCTTCCGAGAGTTTATTCAGAACACTGAATCTCTGCTGTTGTGGCCAGGACACTTTTCGTACCATGTTGCCACTCTTGGCTAACTTGTTTCCTACAGTATACTGAAAGCATCTTCAGGGCAGACTGTCATATGCACGTCCAGCTGTAGCACAACAGTTGGTATCTATGTAGCACAACATAGACATAGTATAGCAATAAATATTGAATGAATGCATGTCTTATAGGGATCTATAAACCTAAACACAGAAAAGTACAGAAAATGTAGGAAAACTGAATAAGTTTAAAAGTGAGAAGATGAGAAAGTCTACATAGAACGCGGTAGGTGACATAAGAATTAAAGAAAATAGAGATTTAAAAGGAGCTAAAATTCTGGGGCAATGGTAGAATTAGTCCTTAATTCCATGGATCACATATTTCACTGACTGCAAACCCAGGAAAATTAGGATTTAAAAATTTATTTCAAGTATTAGTACTGCAACTAGAAATATTTATTAATATCATCAAGTGGAAGAGGAGGAGGTAATAAAAGAGACTGACAAGTGACAACCAGAATGGTAGGAAAACTGGGAGAGTGTGTTGTGTCCCAGCTCCAACAGGGATACGTTGCAGGAAAGAAGAGATGCCATTGGGAGAACAGAGAACTATACATTAGATTTAGAAGCTGGAGATTATTGATGGCTATACTGGGGGCCCCAAGATTATCCTCAGGTTTGGTGATTTGCTAAAAGGACTCAGAGAACTCAGGAAAGCTACTCTGTTCATGATTACGTTTTAATATAGTGAAAGGATACACATTAAAATCAGTGTAGAAAAAGGTGCATCAGGCAGAGTCCAGGAGAGACCAGGCACAAGCTTCCAGTTGTCCTCTCCTGGTGGAGAGGTCCAGACAGGTTGATTATGTCAACCACCATGTGTGACAACACGTGAAGTATTGCCAGCTGGGGAAGCTCACTCGAGCCTTGACATCCAGGTGTTTATTGGGGGTCAGTCACATGGGCATTGAGTGCCTGTATGACTGACCTTCACCACTCAGGCCTCAGCCAACACCTGAGGTCAGACTGATACAGTGTGGCCCAGGGTCCCAGGTGAACAAAACAGTCATTCACCAGAAATCACATTAAACTGTGGGTCAGCCCAAGGCCCCACATGTACAGGCAGGATATTCCAAGGATTATCTCGCAGGAGCTGATCAAGGCCAATTCTGTCTTTGGAACCATAGGGTTTGAACACCCCAACCTGCTGAGTTAACCCTTTCCTGCCCAGTGAGCTTCCTGAGAGCAGCTTCAGTGGCGGAGTGGCACGAAGGCAGTTTGGAATGGGTTGAGCAGTGAATGAAGATGGAATGTAGCCAACTCTTTTGGGATGTGTTGCTGTGAGGAAGGGAAGAGAGTAGGTGGTTGCTGGAGGAGAATCTGGAGTTAAGGAAAATTCTTTTTTAAAGATGGGAGATGTAGAGCATGTTTATATGTTGATGGAAATGATTTAGTAAAGAGGGAAAAACTGATGGTGGAGAGGAAACAAAGAGGTGCAGGTTGAAGTTCTTGAGAAGGTAAGAGAAGAAAGAATCCAGGGCACAGGTAGAGGGAGTGGCCTGAGGTTGGAGCAGGAGCAGGTTAGGTGATGGGTTTGGTGGTGGGGGATAGAGAAGTTCTGTCTGATGGATGCTTCTCCTTTTTCAATAATATATAAGGTGTAATCAACGTTTGAAAATGTGGAGAGGGGTGAGGGTGAAGGAGGTTTAAGGAGAGATGTGAGGTGAGAGGTCTTCATCTTAAAAGTGAATGTGTGAGTATAAGGAAGTGGAGGAGGATTGTTGCACAGTGTGAGGAAAACTTAAAGTGCAAAACAGCAGCTCAGGTTGTATGATTTTCATCAGCATTTCTCAGCTGTTCTTTTCTGATTTGGGCTTGGCTCATTTGGTTCAGTGAGGAATGGGTTCTTTTCCCAGGTGAATATGGTAGGGGTAGAGGGAAGGGCAAGGGAGCCAAAGATATTTGGGAGGCAGTGATTATGATGACAGACCTTGCAATTTAAATGAGGTAAAAGGAAAGACAGGAGCAAGGGAGCATTAGTTTGGAGGTCTAGATGAAGACTAGATTGCAAAGTTATTGCAAGAGCAGGTGAACTGGGAGGATAGGTAGTGGTTTGTGTGGGTGCTGGAAATCATTTTTGAAAGTGGTATAGTCAAAATGAGTGGGTCTAGAGTGAGACAATGATACTGAGTGATGTGGGTGGATTATTATTAGATAAAGCATCCATGTGAATGCTGAGGTCTCCAGAAATGACGACAGGAATGGGGCAGAAAGAAAGACTGGTGTTGAGACTTAAGTGAATGGAGGTGGATAATGGGAGGTCAGTACTTGAAAAGAGTTCTTCAAGGAGGAAGGTAAAGAATAGTTTGTACATAGCAGTGAGAGGCAATCTTTTGACCCTGATGGATGAGTAAAAAAACAAAACAAAAACGAATGGCTTCCACTTGAGGGCAAGAGTGCTCTCAGAAATAAGTCTGAGTTGGTCAAGGAAAAGTTACATAAGAGGCTGAATACATAAGGGAGTTTGCTTATTACAAGTCAGGAGTCCCAGATGGCACAGGTGAAGGGCTTGGGGGGCTAGAGAAAGTGGGGAATTGGGTCCGAGGTTCAGAACAAAATGGTGGTGATAGTCTGGGAGATAATGATCAACTAAAGGGAACCTGAGGTTTGTGATAAGTATGGCGAGAGTGGCAGTGAGCCCAGAGCAGGACTTCAGTGAATGAAGGGAAGTGATGGATTGGTTGGGGGGTGTGTCTGTTGATGACAGGGAGGAGTAAGTCAGGGAGTTGGGCAAACAGGGATGAAGTTTGATGGGATTAGTTCTACTAATGTCTTAGAAGAGGGTGTTTCTAGCTGTGATCCTGTTCCTTACCTGTTTTGGAGGCTTGCAGTAATCACTTTTTTCTGCAGCTCCTGCCCCTTTAGTGTGTTTGGCTGGGAAACTGAGGCTAGATAAAGAGCCATTTAGTATTTTATTTTTCATTACTACTAGCAATACTTTGTAGAACCAATATAATCTGAATTTCAGTAACATGTCATTTGGCGTCTTTGTTGAGTGATAATTTAAAACTAAAGTTTCAGCTTAGATATTCTAAAAGTAGAAAGGACTGTTATTAGTTTATTACTCTTTTTACAGTGCATGTGTTTATTAGTTGTAACAAGAAGTGCAAGTCAAATCACCCTTCCTTGTGTCAGTAATGGATTCTGAATTATTGTAGGTTAAGAAAAGAAAGAGATGATGAACGTATTAAAAATGTTGTACAAGAAGAGGCTGTCAGATTCCTCTGGAACCAGGTAAACTCCCTGCTGTTGATTTCCCTAATGTGTAAACAAAGAGCAATGTCAGATTGATTGACATTATCATAGAGGACTCAGGCATATTAAATGCCCTGTCTCAAGGTTAGGGATGTAGTTTGTGCTCTTTGCCACTAACTCTGAACTAGGCCAGTGAACTTTATTACATTTTATGTAATCTGAAGAAAAATAGTTTCATAATTTTGATCAGAAAGATAAAGAAGTATAAAGAAGTAGGATGGAAAGTGACTAAGTTGAAGGATGTTATTACTTTCCCATATGTAGATATAAAAAAACCAATTTATCTTGTTTTATCTTTTGGGAATATTTGAATGAAGGGTGACTAAAAGGGTATATGATGGCTATAATATGCACGTCCTAAAAAGTACGTATGGCTTCTGGGAGAGAGAGTTTGAATTTTATAATAACATACTTTAGGGACAGTTCAGACAATTGGTTTTACTGTTTTATCCCATGAAATGTTTCTTGATAATTATTGGAAATATTTTTATAAAAGAATTTGTTCTACTAGGATTTTCCTACAAAATTTAAAAATAAGTATTGATTTTTAAGGTTTTAAAATTGCTAATAGTGGGGGAGTATTTAAAAAAATTATAGAATATCAGTACTATGGAATATTCTGGAACAGTTAAAAAGAATAAGGGAATAGTAAGTATGGACTGACATGGAAAGATCTCCACAATAACACTGTTCAGTGAAAAACAGCAAATTATAGAACTTAGGGTTGCACTTGATTTTAAAAACTCCCTGTGTATTTGAAGCTACATAGTAAAAGGTCTGGAAGGATACATAGCAAACTTCTATCAGTGATTACTTTGGAGGGTTATCAAAGGAAAACTGAAAAATTCTCTATATTGCTTTCTTGTTGCAGATTTTACAGTAACATTTTAAGATTTTAATTGTACTTTAAAAATGTAAAGGTCATGTTACTAAGAACTCAGGATTATTTTCAGGTATTTTAGAGTTGTGTATACTATATTGTTAGATAATATTTAAAACTCTTATCCCAAATGGATATCTAAGATGAGACTTTTATTTTAGAGAATCTACTTGTATGAGTAGGCTCTAATCTGTCTTATACACTCATGGATGTCAGTGTATATTGAGAACATTATTGACACCTTGGTCAGCTAGACGGGTACCGTTGTGCTCCTGGTTGTTTTTCCAGTAGAGGCAGGAGAATTGCTTTGGCCCTTCCCTATTCTTCTGGTGAGGGCCTTTTATTACCAAGGACGTGTACCGCTTGTGCCAGCCTGGTTTAGGCTGGGGGTGCTATGGAAAGGGTAAGGGAAGTCAGGCTGTTTCTAACTCCAGTTCTGCCGTCTGCCATTTATCCACTTGATGGGTGTTGGAGGAAAAGCTCAAAGGGCAATAGTAAAACAGGCATGATTTTTATTTTATAATAAAACTCCATCCTTTGGTTTATAGGTAAGATCTCTACAAGCTTGGCAACAGACAGTGGACCAGCGTCTAAGTTCCTGGCACTCTGATATTCCTCCTGTATCAAGCACGCTGGTGCCACCTGAGCCGCCATTATTCACCCAAAGTCAGGAGCCCTCTTCTGATCAAGATTCTGATTGGTTCATTGCTCCTGATGAAGCTCCTCAGGAAAAATCCTTACCAGAATTTCCAGACTCTGGTTTTCATTCCTCCCTAACAGAACAGGTTCACTGTTTGCAGGACTCTCTGGATTTTGAAAAAAGTTCCACAGAAGGCAGTGAAAGTTCCTTAATGGGGAATTCCATTGACACAGTCAAATGTGGCCAAAAGTCAGCTGGAGGGGATATTAGCAAAGAACATGATGAATGGAATAAGGAAACTTCAAACAATGAGCAGGATAATAGTCTGCTTGAACAGTATTTAACTTCAGTTCAACAGCTAGAAGATGCAGATGAGATGACAAATTTTGCTGACGGGACAGAAGATAGTATGCTTCCCATAGCTTGTTCCCCTGAAAAGTTAGATGCCTTGTCTGACATTGCTTCCGTAGACGATGCTCATGGCATAGCTCCTACTTTGCAAGATGAAAACTGCCAGACACCAGAGAATTGTAACTTAAATGTAGAAGTTCAAGGGCAGCAGTCAGAATGTGATTCTGCATTTCAGGTATTACATGTTGGTATTACTGTGTAGCATGTCTGGTTGCTTGGGAAGCAGAAATCCACTTAACTTTTCATAAGACTATGTTCAGTTGCCTTTTTTTTTTGAAGGGGAATGGGAATATTTCCACCAGTTTTGTTACTATTTATATAGAATTTGTATTCCTGTCTCATATTTTCCATATTCTTGGTAGTGAGCCGAATCTTCCTTTTGATTTTGTTAGCTTTTTTCTTAGCTGTAATGTATCAAATGATATTTATTTTGAAACCTATATGCACTTTATTTCTTAACAACTGAATTGCATCAACAGTGTTCCTATTTTTTATGTATTCATTGCTTTTCAAAAATAAACTAGAATATCTTAAAGAATATAGAAAAATTTACGTTAAAGATATAAATACGAGAATTTTGACTCTTCTCTGTGTGAGGAAATTAATTGTGTAGTCAGGAACGCAATTTGTTTAAGTGAATATAAATGGCAAATATGAGGAATTGAAATTTGCTGGCCTCCTTAGAGGAAAGATATGCATTTTTAAGCCTTTTTTCCTCCCTTATAGAGTAAAGGAAAACCTTATAAGCAAATTGGGAGAGAAAGTGAGATTATAGGATTTTTCAGCAGGGCTGATTAAATTGTCTTATGGAAAGCTGTAGTTTATATTAGGTATCAGTTTTAACAAAAGAAGCAAACAAAGTGTTCCACGCATAATTAAAATCAAGCTTATTTAGAGACAACACAAGAATATTGTGTTGTCATAGCAAACATTTGTTATCTTTTCATTTAGTTCTTTTTTACCCCACAGATAAGCATTTTGTGTGCCAATATATTGCCAGAAATTAATGTATGTTCATATTCTCTGTTCTTGCTTTATATTTGTTTATGTATGTCAGCAGAAGGTCCATGGTCATTTACTTCACTTTTGACCTCAGCCTCATAATGAAGAACATTTAAAATAATACTAGTGGTAGAATATGAATGATGTTTTTTTTTGAAAGAACTATTTTCTGTCTAAATCTCTGAAAAAAGTGCCACATTTGGAAGACAATTCAATGGTGGTTAAGAAAAAATAAACTTATCTTTACTTGTTAAAAAGAATATATATCTGTAACTCCAGGAAGAAATGATAATATTGTGTTTGAATGTTATAGATAGATGTATTTGCAAATGAAGGATAATTTTTGGAAGCTTGATATTTTCATCTTTGAAAATGTTCTGATATCACTGAACAACACATATCTGATTTCCCCAAATTTATGGACATACAACTATTTAAAACTATGGCAATACTTAAGTATTCAATAAATTTTGGTGCTAAATGCCCATTATTATTCAGTTACAGGCAGTATGTCCCCTTCTTTGAAGTTGTAAAACTTCTGATCCTTCAAGAATAAAGTCAGGAGTCACATGTTAATACTTTGTTGATAATTAGAAATATTTCTCTCCAGTATGGGTAAGATATCTCTTTCTTGGTTTATAAATATGTAGTATTCAGGTTGAGAAGACTTGGATTTCATTCTCAGAAATCCGGAACCTCTTAAAAGGAAATATTTTTTGTCTCTTATAAACTGAATAACAGTCTTTTGTTCAAAAGTATTTTCCCTAGTGAAGCATGTGTAATGTTGAATGCATGTTAAATAAAAATAGAATTTTTTAATTTTTGAATAATACTGATTATCTTTTATGAATGGTTTTGAATTTCTTCTTAAATATGCCCTATTTTTCTATTTTACAGTTAAGTGCCTCATTTGCTACCCATAGTTAAACAAAGAAAAACCAACTTGCACAGCACTATTACCAAAAGTGCTGCTTCATGGTACATTAACTTCTTATAAAAGCTCCAGAAATGTCATGGTTCAGTATTTCCTAACTAGGTTTCTGCTGACATCTTTTCCTTCCTCTCCTTTTTTGAGAAATAGCAAAACACAACTAAATTCATTTGAACATAAGTATTTGTCAATAAGATTTCCTTTTTTACTTTTGATTTGTTTTTCTAGCCTATCAGTAGTATCCAGAGTACTTTTATTTTAAAATTGGCCGAATATGATAATGATTATTATTCTACTCTTCATTCTATTTAACTTGACTAGTATTTTGAAGTGCAAGAATATTAAGTAGCTCCTTACCTTAACTGTATAGATAATCTTGAATGTAGATAGAATGAAAATAATGTAAATTAGAATGTAGGAAAACTGTCATAGACTTAATATATTTTAATAGGTTTACAACGTAATTCAAAATAATTTATGTAACTAAGATACTTGGTTTTAACTCTATGGGCTATTTATTGGTGTGGCTAAAGACGGAATGGGTCTAGTAAGGTTTGGGAAGTTGAGCTTTAACAAGGTCTTTGTGTTTCGTCTAACAGGAGAGATTTAGTTCAGCTGTGCTATTTTAGTTCCTATCAGTTCTCTTTATTTATGGATCATTCAATGTATTAATTAGAATTCCTGCAGAAGCACAGAATCATACCATGTGAGAATTAGAAGGAACATTAGAGATTCTAGTATTTTTGTTTTGAAGATGAAACTAAGGCACAGAGAAGTTAAATATGTGCTCTGCTGTTTTAGATAGTACTAAATAAACTGTGAAAACTTAAGTTATTTTTTACATTGAGTGTGTCAATAAGAAAATCTCGCAGATTTTTCATTGTTTTTGAAAGAGAAGAGAAACTTCAAAAAGAACTAGAAGTCTACCAGTCAAGGCAAAAGTGCTTGTAAAAAACAACTAATTCATTCAGAACCCTGAGTGAATGTTCTCTAAGAAATGTGATTTGATTAAAATGGTTTTAAAGAGCAATAGTAGAAACTAAACATTTAAAAGCATAACTGCATCTTAGAGTCCATTTATTTGATGACAAGTATAACAAGTTACTGAGATATAAATTTTTCTAGTGAAATGCTGAATTTGATTATATTTCATCTTCAGTTTTACAGAACACCACATATTATAATTTTAACTCTCCTGGTGTGCAGAAGGCTGCAATCATGACAGTTGATACATGTACTTGGTTTTATACGTTTAATTATAAAAGGCCTCAGAATACGCATGTTTTAAGAAAACGTTTGTTTAACCACAGCAAGTGTTTGTATATATGCAAATAATTTTATTATTGAATAATATGGGCACCATTCTTGAGTGTGGATTTTTCTCTTGTTTTGGGTTATTTTAAATGTACAAATACCATAATAGTGCATTTTTCTGTTTTCTGCGTAAGACAAGTCTAGTTCCACTTTTTAATAAGTATTTTCAAAAACAATATTGGCTTAAGAAATTATACTATCTCCCTTGGTACGTTTTTTGTGCAATTCTTAGAATTGGATTTATAACAATAATTTAAAATCTTTCTTTTTTCTGGAGAATTAAGACAGTAAAAAAAGGGAAAAATATAAAATGAGTCTGATCGATTTTCTATTCATAAAAGAAATTTAAAAAGAGACTTAATTGCTTAATGTATATTTTTTACTTGGCCATGTACCTTATTGAGGGATATTTTTTACATTGTAATGTTTTCACTTTTAAATATATGACCCCCCCCTTATTCATGAAGTAAAGCAGAAGGGGTCTGTAAGGAATATTCTAAATGTTTTTAGTGATACTGCTTTTGTTGATCAAACGTTGATTAAATCTTAATTTTAATCTTAAAATTAAAAGTCAAGTGAATGAAGCAGTCCTCACAGCTTAGAGAGAAACGAACAGTTGTCGTTTTAAAATGAGGTGCTTTTTATTTGTGAATGAATAGAAATCATACTAAATTTTAATTCCTTAATTGATTTTAGTAACTAGCTAGCAGGGATCATTCTGCAGTAGTTTTGTTCATTTTCTAATTAAATTTGAGTGTTTTGTAATAATTTTAATGTTGAGAACAAGAGTTTAAAATAATTTGATTTTGAGCTATTTTTAGATTTTTTTCTTTAATTTTATTGTAGAAATAGTAGATGATTCAATCTACTGGTCATGGTCTGTTTCATGAAGGCTTCATATTTTATATTCTACTTATTTAATTTGTATTTGAGTCTCTAATTCTAAATAAAAAGTTTGTACCTTTCTTTGAGTGATTATCTGTTTATTATAATGATTAGTAGTAATGGTTATTCATTGTGCTTGTAATTAAATGGTGATTAAAATTCAGAACAAACTGCCAATGGAAGTCTACCAGAGAAGGTCCTGAGTACTGTTGTTATATAAATGAATTTACAATGAAACAGTCCTAGCCTTATGAAAATGGATATGAAGTGGAAGGAATGCTAATTTAGTTTTATTTGGTATGGATTTAATTACTTTCAAGATACTCACTGGAATTCTCTGGGTAGAGAAGAGCAGATACCGTGTTTCCCTGAAAATAAGACCTAACTGGAAAATAAGCCATAGCATGATTTTTCAGGATGCTCGTAATATAAAATAAGCCCTAATGCGTCTTTTGGAGCAAAAATTAATGTAAGACCCGGTCTTATTTTCAGGGAAACATGGTAGGGCTTATTTTATATTACGATCATCCTGAAAAATCATGCTAGGGCTTATTTTCCTGTTTGGTCTTATTTTCGAGGAAACATGGTACTATCCCACAAAAAGAGCACAGGTGACACTATAGGATGCTGTTGAAACAGTGGGTGATGAAAGTGTTAGGGGTGGGTAAGTAGAGTAAAAGCCCTAGGATTTGGCACAATTAGGACCTGTAGTTGGTTGGACGGAATTGTATTCCCTGCCAAATTCATATGTTGTAGTCCTAACCCCCAATGTGACTGTATTTGGATATAAGGGTTTTAAGGAGATAATTAAGGTTAAATGAGGTCATAAGGCCCTAAACCAATATGTCTGGTGTTCCTATATGAGGAAGAGATATAAGAGATATTTTTCTCCATGCACATCCAGAGAACAGGCCATTTGAGGACACAGTGAGAAGGCAGCCATCTGCAAGCCAGGAAGAGTTCTCACGGAAACCATGCTGGCACTTTTATATTGCACTTCCAGCTTCCAGAAATACGAGAAAATAAATTTCTGTTCTTTAAGCTACTCAACCTGGTATTTTGTTATGGCAGCCTGAGCAGACTAATATAGTTGGTTAAAAAAAAATTAGAGTAGGGAATCACAAAATTCTATCTATCTATCTATCTATCTATCTATCTATCTATCTATCTATCTATCTATCTATCTATACCTTAAACTTAAAAAAAAACTATTGAGATATAATTGACATACTGTGAACTGCACTTATTTAAAGTGGACAATTTGATAAGTTCTGACACAGTGATGTGCTGCATAATGACATTTCGGTCAACGATGGACTGCATATACAACAGGGGTCCCATAAGGTTATAACAGAGCTGAAAGCTTATTGCCTGGTGACGTAACTGTTGTAAAGGCATTAGTCACGTGTTTGTGGTGATGCTTATGTAAACCTGTGTTACCAGTCATATAAAAGCATAGCATATACAGTTATGTACAGTTCATATTATTTGATAATAAACGACTATGTTACTGGTTTATGTGTTTACTATACTTTTGTTATTTTAGAGTATACTCTTTTACTTACAAAAAATGTTTGCTATAAAACAATATGCCATGTTACGCTGGTAGCAGCCTCATACATCTCGTGTTTATAGTGTCTCTTGATTGCATCATTTTCTCCTGTGTTTGATTTAATCTTGTGTTGTTTTATAAATTTAGTGCCACCTAAGTGGACAGTGTTTATAAGTAATGCACTGCAAGTCCTAGGTCTTCACATTCACTCACCACTTACTGACTCACCCAGAGCAACTTCCAGGCCTGCAAGCTCATTTATGGTAAGTGCCCTATAGAGCTGTACCATTTTTTAATCTTTTATGCCATATTTTTACTGTACCTTTTCTATGTTTTGATTTGTTTAGATACACAAATCATTACCATTGTGTTATAATTGCCTACAATATTCAGTACAGTAACATGCTGTACAGGTTAGTAAACTAGGAGCAATAGATTATACTATATAGCCTAAGTGTGTGGTAGGCTGTACCATTGAGGTTTGTGTAAGTCTCTCTGTGTTTGCACAATGACACAATTGCCTAACACATTTCTCAAAATGTATCTCCATCGTTAAGCAGTGCATGACTGTATTTGTCCATGAAACTATCACAACAATCAAGATAATGAATATATTTATCATCTCCAAAAGATTCATCTCCTTCATAACCCTCCTTCTATTTTGTCTGGTTATTTGGAAATTCATCTGATAGTTCATTATTTTTTATTGCTGAGTAGTATTTCCTTGTATGTATTTGCTAAAATTTATTTTTGTTTTTTCAATTTGATTATTTTTTTCCAACTTTATTGAGAAGTAATTGACATAAAACATTTTGTAAATTTAAGGTATACAATGTGATGGTTTGATACATTGTATGTATTATAAAATGTTTACCACAATAAAGTTAGTTAAAAATTATCACCTCACATAGTTAAAAATTTATGTGTGTGTTAAAAACTCATAAGACCTATTCTCTTAGCAACACTCAAGGAGTTTTATGGTATCAGGTCTTATGTTGAAGTCTCTAATCCATTTCAAGTTAATTTTTGTGAGTGGTGTAATTTAGGGGTCCATGTTCATTCTTTGCCATGTGAATTTCTCAACACCATTCACTGAAGAGACTATCCTTTCCCTATTGAGTATTCTTGGCTTTCATCAAATATTAGTTGACCATATATGTATGAATTCATTTCTGGGCTCTTGATTCTGTTTCATTGGTCTATGTGTCTGTTATGTCAGTACCACACTGTTCTGATTACTATAGCTTTGTAATACAGTCTGAAATCAGGAAGTGTGGTGCCTCCCACTTTTTTCTTCTTTCTTAGTTTTGGATATTCAGGTTCTTTTGTGATTCCATGTGAATTTTAGGATATTTTTTTCTGTTTCTATAAAAAATGCCATTGGAGTCTTGTTGATACTGGAGGTTGGGCTCCACAGCTGCATGGGTTCTCTGATCAGGCTTCCTGAGTTGTTGGGACCTGAGGCTATGCTTAGCAGTTGGGCAGGGCTGTGAATTTGCTTTCCTGCTCTGGTGGGGTGGTAAAATGGGCTCCAAAGTCAGTACTGTAGACTGGGGACTCAAATCAGACAGAACTGCCAACTGAGCTCCCTGTCCAGATGGGGCCACTGGCTCAGACCTGCAAATGGGCAGATCTACGGGCTGGGATCTCTCCTTGGGTGCCACTACAGGCAGGAATGTAGTCTACCAACATTTGAGAGCTACTTATTTTAAGCTCTGCCCCTCTCCTCCATCTCCATCTGATTCCCAGTGGCCAAGCTCTGAAGATTCTCCGGGTGATCCCCATGAAGCAAGACCTGAGTTTGTTGAGACAGTTTTTCCTGCAAGCGCCCCCTAAGAGCTCAGTCTGCCCCTTATTGGAGCTATCTCCGGCAAGCTCCCCCTAAGAGCTGTGTCCCCTCTTCCTCCTCCCTCCTTATCGGAGCTGTCTCCTGCAGGCCCTCCGGCTCAGAGTGCCATCCCCCTCCTCCTCCCATACCTACCAGAGATGACTCTTGCAGGCACCATAGTTAGAGGCCTCCCTGTCAAAACAAAGTTGAGGGATCACAGCTGCTAGGGACGGATCTCCCTGGCACCCTGGCCAGACTTCCCTCCCCCCCAGCCCGGAGGCCTAAGCATATAAATTAAAGCCCCTGACCCCAGTCAGTGCTCAGTTCTTTGGGAAATATCCCACTGGGCCCGCTAGTGTAATAAAGCTGAGTTCTCCTTGCCCTCTGGGTGCCGTTTGTGTCTCTTGGTCCTCACCGTTTTTCCACAAGTTGGCCTCCCAGAAAGTGTCCTGCATTCCTGGGTGAGCTGGATATGCACCTTGGGCTCTCTTTTCACATTGGAGAAATGTAGGCCTGGGGGTCCCTCCCAGTGGAGTGCTGTGTGGGCCTGGGGTTGGGATGATGTCGTCAGAGTGTATCTGCTGCCCTTACCTTTCTAATGTGGTTCTTCTTGATCTTTGTGGTCCAGGAGGTTGCTTCAGCCTCATAACCCCCAGGATCTGGGATTTTACAATAGTATCTTGTCTATGGATAGTTGTTAGTATTCTTTTGAGGCAGACTGAGGTTGGAAATGGCCTATGTTGCTATCTTGATGATATTACCCTACAAATTATTTATCCATTCATCTGTTGTTGGATATATGTGTTGTTTCCAGTTTTGGGCTATTAGAAATTAACTGCTATGAACATTTGTAAGTTTATATAGACATATACTTAATTTCTCTTTGGTAAATATCCTGAAGTAGAACAGCTGGGTCATAGAGTAGATGTATGTCTAACTTTTTAAGAATATACCAAAACAATTTTATTTTCCAAATTGGTAGTACCATTTTGCATTCCAACCAGCAGTGTAGGATGGTTCCATTTCTTTCCTACAGCCTAACCAAATATTTGGTATGGTTAATCTTTTTACTTTCAGCCATTCAGATGGGTGTGTAGTAGTATCTCATTGTGGTTTTAACCTACATTTCCCTAATGAATAATTATTTTGAGCATTTTTACTTTATTTGCCATCTGTATATCTTCTTTTAATGAGTGTCTCAAAGTTTGGTGAGGTTTTCCAAAAACCTGCCCATTTAAAAAATTGGGCTATTTGTCTCATTTTGAGCTCTAAGAGTTCTTTACATTGTCTAGATAAAATCCTTTAACCAGTATCAAATATTTTTTCCAGTCTGTGGGTTGCCTTTTCATGTTCATAACTAAGTTTTTTGAAAAGGAACAGTTTTTAATTTTGATGAAGTCCAATGTATTAATATTTTTTTAATAGTACATGCTTTTTCATGTTGTACTTAAGCAATCTTTGAAATACCTAAGGCCACTAAGATTTTCTTCTATGTTTTCTTCTGCAAGTTTTATAGTTCTAGCTCTTACATTGAAGGTTACAATCCATTTTGAGTTAATTTTTGCATATGGTTTCAGGTATATTTTTGCATATGACTATACAGTTGTCCATTACCAGTTGTTGAA
This sequence comes from Rhinolophus sinicus, assembly GCF_057876585.1. Taxonomy (NCBI): domain Eukaryota; kingdom Metazoa; phylum Chordata; class Mammalia; order Chiroptera; family Rhinolophidae; genus Rhinolophus; species Rhinolophus sinicus. The sequence continues at coordinate 78,873,955 of NC_142517.1, read as the reverse complement.
AAGATTGGCCTTTCCCCACTTAACTGTTCTGGCACTTTTGTCAAAAATCAGTTGACCAAATATGTATGTGTCCATTTCTGGATTCTCTTATGTTCTATTGATTTATTTGTTCATATCTCAATACGACACTATCTTGATTACTATAGCTTTACACTCAGTCTTGAAATTGGGTAATGTAAGTCCTAAAAAAAACTGTGTTTTTTTTTTTTTTCCAATGTTTTCTTTGAGTATAGATACTCTAGAGTTCTGTGGCTTTTGTGTATACATTCTACCTAAAAACGCACCATTTCAATTTTTAGTTTCTCTAAAATGGAGTAAGAACTTAAAGTCCCTGTAAAACCATTTGAATGAAGAATACTTCTAGATTTTTATAATTTCTCTCTATGATCTTGATAACTTTCTTGTCTATACCTAACTCAAAAGCAGTTTTTTGTTTTATTCTTTTAAGCAGTTCACTTTTCAGTCTTTCCAAAGTACTCAACTTTGTTTTCTAAGAATATTTTCTCTTTCTACACTTGATTTCAAAGGTTCATATAATAAATAATTAGATTATATAATTACAATAACATAAGTGTCATACACTGGTTTGGAAACAAACAGAACTCAAACTAGTGGGAGTAGAAGAAGTGCATGCTCTGGAGAGGGAATAAAAGCAAGTCAGCAGAATAAAAAAAACTTTTCTTTTACCCTTTTATTTGTCTTTGAAGGTAAAGAAAATCTCTTTGCATCTCAAATAAGATTCTTCCAAACTTAGATAATCTAACATACAGTGCTGAGAGGATATATTCTTTTAAAATGTACTAAATTGTAGCTGACTCCCCATTTGGTGATCAAATAGATGTTGGTGCTTGTTTCACTTAGTATCTGAATTAGCAAGAGTAATGGTTTCCAAACTTTATGATAATCAAAATCTTGGGCGTATACATTGTATGATTACATTTATATGACATTCTGGAGAAGGTCACACCATAGGGAGAGAAAACAGATTAGCGGTTGCCAGGAGTTGAGGAATGGGATGCATGTGTGAATTTTTAGGGCAGTGAAACTGTTCTGTGTGGTACTGTGGTTGTGGATACACAATCCTATGTATTTGTCAAAACCCATACAACAGTACACAAAGACTGAAGCTTTACTCTATGCATATTTAACCTTTAGAATCTCAACTAGGATGTCAGGGGATCTAAGGATGGAATGTAGACTATGATGCATGAATCTAACTGTATTACACATGTAGGGCATAGACTCACTGAAGGGGGTCGAAAAAGAGAGATGACCTAAAGTAACTCTGGAAAACTGTTCTAACTCTATAGTGTGTCTTAGTCCATTTGTGCTGCTGTAACAGAATACCATAGACTGGGTGGCTTATACACAACAGAAATGTATTTCTCACAGTTTTGGAAACTGGGAAATCCAAGATCAAGACACCAGCAGATTCAGTATAGTCTGGTGAGGGTTAGCTTCCTGATTTACTGATGGCCGTCTTCTTACTGAGTACTCACATGGTGGAAGTGGTGAGAGAACTCTCTGGTGTCTCTTAAGCGGAGAAAGGAATACAGGAAAAGATTTTCCTGTCTGAAACAGGGAAAGATTTTCCCACCCAAGGCAGTAAGCCCAGGACCAGCTGTGAGGACTCTTTAATCTCTTGGTAGGGAAGTGCTCCAGGCCAAGACTGCATTCAGGAGACTGCCTTTCCCAGCAAGAGGCAAAGTTAAATGAGGTCATAAGAGTGGGGCCCTAATCTGATTGGGATTGGTGTCCTTTTAAGAAGAGGAAGAGACACCAGAAAGTTATTCTTTCTTGTCATGTGAGAACAAAGTGAGAAGCTGTTTGTCTACAAGCCAGGAAGAGCGCTCTCACCAGGAACCAAATCAGCTGGCACCTTTATCAGTGGCTTCCATCCCCCAGAACTGTGAGGAAAATAAATTCCTGTTGTTTAAGCCACCTAGTCTATGGTATTATGGCAGCCTAAGCAGACTAATACAGGCACCAAATACTTCTTCCTTTTAGTCTCCTACCCTAGGGCAGAATCCTCTCATGTTTCATTGTTTTGGGAATAGGGTGGTTGGTACCTAATGTGACAGCAGTCACTTATTTTGACCAATGGTTTGATGGCTCTTGGGGCCCAAATTTTAGTCACTCATTTCAACAGAGAAAGCAAAGGAACTGAATTGGGAACCAACATGGGCTCAGGAGTGCTAGTGCCCTAAGCATCTGCCACCAGAGATGGAGCTAGATTGCTAGATTTGCTGGTGAATATCTCCCAAATAGCTGCATCAGAAATAGGTTTAATTTGCTTTTGCTTATCTGACCTTAAGATCCATGTTTTGTTTTGCTTAGAGAAATAAAGTTTAGTAACATCATCCTCTAAATCATTTTTTTCAGACAGGTCAGAAATGACCAGTTCCTTTGGTTTTATATCATGACATACAAACATTATGTTCTCATTTTTCCCCAGCTCTCAAAGTTAGATTGTCATATATGCAATGTTTAGAAATTTGTTATGCTGTGTCATAACCTGAGATAGGAAATTGAAGAGAAAGAGATCTGGAACACCGTGCTAGGCACTTTTCATTTGTTGTCTCATTTATTCCTAAGGGTAGGCAGTGTTGCCTCTAATTTACAGTTGAGGAAATGAACTCAGAGAAATAATTTGCCTAAGATGGCACTGCTAGTAAGAGGCTAGGTTCCTAGGCAGGCTAGGAACCAAAAGTGCATATTCTTTGTACAGTAGTAATTCTGCATTGGGAGTGTGGTGACTTTTAGTCAGAGATCTTTTAAGAATCTAGTAGTGATGGACAGGCCTCTCTGGTCCCAACCTCTCTTGTTTGTGGCTATAATGACTGCAAAATATATGTAAGAGCACCTAAATTCCTCAGTACTCTGACTGCCTGTGTGAATGGGGATTAATAATGATCACTAACACAGTCCAAAACCACGACCTAGAAGTCAGCATGTCCTGTTTAAATATTTGCCACTTGCCAGACAGACAAACTGTGAAAGGTAGGTGGCTGGGAGTCCACCTTCTGGGAGATAGGCCTTAATCAGACAAAAGTCTATCATATGGGGCTCTTCATCGTTAGGTGCAGAGGCAATGGAAGCCACTTCTTATGATTACAAAAGGCCCTGAAAGGCTGAATTTCCTCGAGGAACAGGGAGAATGAAATGGTTTCTTCAGAAGAGACTGCGCTATGTAGAACCTCCTTTTATTTCATTCACGAGTCTGGTCACCCATGCATGTAGTCCTGCTATGAAAAGATCAAAATAGCATGCAGAGTCCATTGTGTTCAATAAATGTAAAAATAATTAATGTTAGTTGTAATTTATATTAATTATTCTTATTCAACCTTGAAATAACAGTGTGGGGGTCAAGTCTACTTTTAGAGCCTGCGTTTTGCTTGGATAAATTCGGTTCACCCCTTTGTGCTCGGAGCACTGCGCGGTCCCTTCCCACTTCCTGAGCAAGGGTTTGTCTGTCTCCTAAGGACTCCTCTCAGTACCTGAATTTCACCCAGCTGCTGTGGACATTTTACTGGTTAGAACAAATGTCCACAACAGGATAACCCAGAATTGGGTAAAAAGATATGTTTAGGCATTTTTGCCAGAAGACCCATGTCGTGTACATGGAGAGTAAAAGGAATAGGGCTGTTTCAAGGGTGAATAGAGGAATGAAATCGACTAATTGCAAACAAGAAAGGATTCAAGGACCAGTCGTCTGCGTGCTTGGCAAATCATGTTTCTCTGGTACAGGGAACAATAAATTTCGCCACTGCGAGGAAAGATGGCCCAAGCAGGAGCATCTCCAGTTTGGTCACGTCGCTGACAAGAAAAAAGCCTTAAAACGGATGCTCCCGGGGGAAACCCTAACGTCCAAAAGCGACAAGAAGCGGGGCCTCAAGAAGGCCTAGAGTTCAGGCCACAGGGCGACAGCTGCGGGACGTCCTTGCGCTCGGGGTCTGTCCTTGCGCTAGGGGTCTGTCCGGCGCGGAGCCTGAGGAGCACCGCCGAATGCTGGTGCTCCGCTCTGAGCTCTGAGCTTGGGGCCTGCAGCTGTCAGTCAGCGTCTTTCCCCCGCCCTCCCCGGAGCTCGGCCAATCGTAGCCGAGGATGGGGGTTAGTAGAAGTAGCGGCGCCAGGAAGCAGCGAGTAGGCGGCCTTGACCAGCGGCGGCTGACTGGGGCGTCTGAGTTCCCAGTCGCCGGAGAACGCAAAGCGGGAGGTGAGTGTGGACCTGCGGGTTGGGTGTAGGCGCGGAACCGGGCTTCTGCCTCCCGAGCTACCCATTGCCCGGCTCTTCGCGCGCTCCTTTTGGCTTCCAAGCCTTTGCCTCAGCGCGCGGCGGCTCCCGAGCCGTCGTCCCAGTCCTGGTGCGGAGGTGGTGCAGCCGCGGAGGGCACGGTTGGGGGCGTCGGACCCTGGAAGGAGAGGCTGCGGCCCAAGGCGGGGCAGAGTTGGAGCCTCCGGCTGCCGGAGCCTCCGGCTGCCGCAGCCTCGGATCCGAGTCGCCCCAGCAGCGGCAGGTCCCGGCCGGGAGGGGGCGGGGCTGGGCGCGTGCCTCTCCATCCTCAGTTTTCTTGTCTTTCTGCAACGCCGACTGGTGTAGTGGCAGTGTGGCAGTGACAGACCTCGGGCTGCCGCTAAAGACCCCTCCCCCTGACCCCTTCCCTAAACCTTGGCGGAGCACTTCGCGGCCCCTGCCCCTCAGCATCGTCTCCCGCTGCTGTGGGCCCCAGCTACCTCCGGGCTGCAGTGCTCTCACACGTTGGACTCTTCTGGCCTTACTGATACCACATTCAGGTCGTACGGGGAGAAACGAGTGTGACTTTACCAGGTGTACTGTGGAGACGCTGGCCTGTTGCCCGTCTCCGTGTGATCCAAGGTCACTAGGGTGGTGGTAAGAGGGATTCTCAGGTAGGATTTATTTTAAAAATTTGTGTGCAATTGCCTGTCTGTAAATTTTTCCTTGCTTTTATTACTGACTCCAAAGGAGGATTGTTGTCACATTTCCTAAAGATAAAGAATCACTCTGCTCTCATGGCTCTTCCCCCGTTCTCACTGTGGTTAATTATCCTTTGGAACATCAGGATGTGCTTGAAGTTGGCGGGACTCCCAGACCCTGATTAATTGTCTAATTCCACAGTGGAGGCGGTAACCCATTATTCCTCCTCAGTATTTGGGTTCCGCTTTCCTTGGACTGTTAAGTATCTTCTCTCCGTGGCTGTTAGCCTCACAATTTCTCTGGGCCTGCTAAAGTGCTGTTATTACTGAAAAAGGAAACAAAAGGATAGATCACTAAAGTGGGGTTGGCTGTCCTCTTTGCCCTGGAATTGGGTTGTTCTGAGGGGACAATGGAAGTTGCAATTCGAACATCATTTCAGAAGGGCCATCCTTGACCAACTGATATAAATAACACTCTCTGCCCACCCTGTACTAATGGTTCTCCTACATGTCTGTACGTTATAACCATCTGGAGACCTTTTTGAAAAGCTGTTTTTGGGGCCCTACTCTCACAGATTCTGTCTTATTGAGTTGGTAAGGTGTAGTCCAGGCATTGGTATTTTTTTTCCTTAGTGTCAGGTGCACAAAACAACATAATGATTAGACATTTACACCACTCACAAAGTGGTGACCCCACCAAGTCTTCTACTCATCTGATACAGTACCATTGACTATATTCCCCATGCTTTACTTTACATTCCATGACTATATATGTGTGTGTGTGTGTGTGTGTGTGTGTATATATATATATATATATATATATATATATATATATATATATATATAGTATAGTTGACATTCAATATTATTCTACTTCAGCTTCAAGGTGTACAGCGCAGTGGTAGGCATTTATGTAATCTATGAAGTGATCCTCCTGTTAAATCCAGTACCCATCTGACACCCTACATAGTCTTTACTACATTATTGATGATATTCCCCATACTGTATTTGACATCCCTGTGACTATTTTGTGACTATCAATTTGTAATTCCTAATCCCTTCACCTTTCTCACCCATCTCACCCCCAGCCCCCTCCCATCTAGCGACCATCAGCTTGCTCTCTGTATCTATGAGTCTATTTCTATTTTGTTTGTTCATTTATTCTGTTATTTAGATTCTACATATAAGTGAGATCATATGGTATTTGTCTTCCTCAGTCTGATCTATTTCACTTAGCATAATATTCTCTACCGTGTTTCCCCCAAAATAAGACCTACCTCAAAAATAAGCCCCAGTTAAGATCTTCACCCAGATGGCCACATTTAGTACATTATGACGATGTTCCAGAAGAAGATGACATAACTGTATTTGAGTAAACGTAGATTGTTGTACATGAAAAAATAAGACATCCCCTGAAAATACACCCTACTGTGTCTTTTGAAGCAAAAGTTAATATGAGACCTGGTCTTATTTTCAGGGAAACGGGGTAGGTCCATTCATGTTGTTGCAAATGGCAAGGTTTCATTCTTTTTTTGTGGCAGAATAATACTCCATTGTACAAATGTACCACAATTTCTTTATCCAGTCGTCTATTGATGGGCATTTTGATTGTTTCCATATCTTGGCTATTTTAAGTAGTACTGCAGTAAACATAGGAGTGCATATATTTTTTCGAATTAGTGTTTTGGATTTCTTTGGATAAAAACCCAGAAGTGGAATTGCTGGGTCATAAGGTAGTTTTATTTTTAATTTTTTAAGGAACCTTCATACTGTTTTCTGTAGTGGCTGCACCAACCTGTAATCCCACCAACAGTGCATGAAGGTTCCCTTTTCTCCACATTCTCACCAGCACTTGTTTGTTGATTTATTGACGATAGCCATTCTGACAGAAGTGAGGTCATATCTCATTGTGGTTTTAATTTGCGTTTCTCTGATGATTAGTGATGTGAGCATCTTTTCATATGTCTGCTGGCCATTTATATGTCCTCTTTGAAGAAGTATCTATTCAGGTCCTCTGCCCATTTTAAAATTGGATTGTTTCGGTTTTTTTTGGTGTTAAGTTTTCTGTTCTTCTTGACTCAGCCTTGGAAGATTGTATGCTTCTAGGAATTTATCCATTTCTTTCAGATTGTTCAATTTGTTGGCATATAGTTGCTCGTAGTATTTTCTTAAAATATTTTGTATTTCTGTGTTGTCTGTTGTCACTTCTCCTCTTTCATTTCTGATTTTATTTATTTGAGTCCTCTCTTTTTCTCTTGATGAGTCTGGTTAAAGGTTTGTCAATTTTGTTTATCTTTTCAAAAAACCAGCTCTTGGTTTCATTGATCTTTTGTATTGTATTTTTAGTCTCTATTTCATTTATTTCCACTCTGATCTTTATTATTTCCTTCCTTGTACTCCTTTCGGCCTTATTTTGCTATTTTTCCAGTTCCCTTAGGTGTAAAGATAGACTGTTGATGTGAGATTTACTTGTTTCTTTAGGTAGGCCTGCATTGCTATGAATTTCCCTCTTAGAACTGCTTTCACTGTGCCCCATAGATTTAGGGTTGTTGTGTTTTCATTTGTCTCAAGGTATCTGTTGATTTCTTCCTTGATCTCATTGTTGACCCATTGTTATTTAGTAGCACGTTATTTAGTCTCCATGTGTTTGTGTGTTTTTCAGTTTTTTTCTTGTAATTGATTTCTAGTTTCATACCACTGTGGTCAGAGAAGACACTTGGTATGATTTCAGTCTTCTTATATTTATTGAGACTTGTTTTGTGGCCTAATGTGTGGTCTATCTTGGAAAATGTTCCATGTGCACTTGAAAAGAATGTCTATTCTGCTGCTTTGGGGTGAAATGCTCTAAAAATATCAATTAAACCTATCTGGTCTAGTATGTTATTTAAGGCCACTGTTTCTGTGTTGATTTTCTGCCTGGAGGCTCTGTCCATTGGTGTCATTGGGGTGTTAGAGTCCCCTACTATGATTGTGTTACTGTTGATCTATGCCTTTATGTAAGTCATTATTTGTTTTATATATTTAGATACATAGATGTTTACTAGGGTGATGTCCTCCTGTTGGATTGATCCCTTTGTTATTATGTAATGTCCTTCTTTGTCTCTTCTTATAGTCTTTATTTTAAAGTCTATTTTGTCAGATATAAGTATTGCTACTTCAGCTTTTTTCTCATTTTCATTTGCATGAAATATCTTTTTGCATCCCTTTACTTTCATTTTCACTTGCATGAAATATCTTTTTGCATCCCTTTACTTTCAGACTGTCTTTTGATCTGAGGTGGGTCTCTTGTAGACAGCATATGTATGGGTCTTGTTTTTTAATCCACTCAGCTACCTTATGTCTTTTGATCAGAGCATTTAATCCATTTACATTTAAAGTGATTATTGATAGGTACATAGTTATTGCCATTTTATTATTCATATTTTTGATCTTCATTTGTTTGTTTGTTTTCTCCTTTCTTCTGCTTAAAGAAGTTCTTTCAACATTTCTTGTAATACTGGCTTGGTGATAATGAATTCCTTTAGCTTTATCTTGTCTGGGAAGCTCTTTATCTCTCCTTCAATTTTAAATCATAGCCTTGCTGGGTAGAATAGTTTTGGTCGCAGGCCCTTAATTTTCATCACTTTGAATATTTCCTGCCACTCCTTTCTGGCCTGCAAAGTTTCTGTTGAGAGATCAGCTGGTAGTTTTATGGGAGCTCCCTTGTAATTAACTAGTTGTAATACTTTTGCTGCTTTTAGGATTCTCTCTTTGTCTTTAATCTTTGCCATTTTAATTATGATGTGTCTTGGTGAGGGCCTCTTTGGGTTCATCTTATTTGGGACTCTTTGCACTTCCTGGGCTCGTATGTCTATTTCCTTTGCCAGGTTAGGGAAGTTTTCAGTCATTATTTGTTCGAATAGGTTCTTAATCCCTTGCTCCCTCTTTTCTCCTTCTGGTACTCCTGTGATGCGAATGTTGTTACGCTTGATGTTGTTCCACAGGTCCCTTAAACTGTCTTCATTTTTTAACATTCTTTGTTCTTTTTGTTGTTCCAATCTGGTACCTTGCATTCTAAATCACTTATTCAATTCTCTGCTTCATGTAATCTGCTGTTGATTCCTTCTAGTGTATTTTTTATTTCAGGTATTGTATTCTTTATTTCTGACCTATTCTTTTTCACAGTTTCTTTGTCCTTCTTTATGCTTGCTACCTCTTTGTTGAAATTCTCACTAAGTTCCTTAAGCATTCTTTTTTTAATTTTTTTTATTTTTATTTATTTATTTTTTTTATTTAATTAGTTTCAGGTGCACAAGACAAAGCAAAACTTAGACATTTATCATTTATATCCCTCACACTGTGTGAACCCCCCTCCCCCCATCCACTATCCCTCTGTACGTTCCCAAAACCTCTCACCTTCCCCTTATTCCCACCCCCCCGCCCCTCTAGCAACCCTCTGTTTTTCCTCCATGTTTCCAAAACTGTTTCTGATTAGTTCATTCGCTTATTCTTTTCTTTAGATTCCGCATATAAGTGAGATCATATGGTATTTGTCTTTCTCTTTCTGACTTATTTCACTTAACATAATGTTCTCTAGGTCCATCCATGTTGTTGCAAATGGTAAGATTTCTTTCTTCTTTATGGCTGCGTAATACTCCATTGTATAAATGTACCACAGTTTCTTAATCCAGTCATCTACTGATGGGCATTTCGGTTGTTTCCAGGTCTTGGCTATTGTATATAGTGCTGCAATAAACATAGGAGTGCATAAAGATTTTTGAATTGGAGTTTTGGATTTCTCCGGATAGATACCTAGGAGTGGGATTGCTGGATCATAAGGTAGTTCCATTTTCAGATTTTTGAGATATCTCCAAACTGTTTTCCATAGTGGCTGCACCAATCTGCATTCCCACCAACAGTGCACCAGCGTTCCCTTTTCTCCGCATCCACGCCAGCACTTGTTGTTTGTTGATTTATTGATGATAGCCATCCTGACTGGGGTGAGGTGGTATCTCATTGTGGTTTTTATTTGCATTTCTCTAATGGTTAGTGAGGTTGAACATTTCTTCATATGTCTGTTTGCCATCTGTGTGTCCTTTTTAGAAAAATGTCTCTTCATGTCCTCTGCCCATTTTTTAATTGGGTTGTTTGTTTTTTTGGAGTTGAGTTGAGTGAGTTTTTTATAAATTTGTGATATTAACCCCTTATCAGATATATCATTGGCAAATATCTTTTCCCAATCAGTAGGATCCCTTTTTGTTTTATTGATGGTTTCCTTTGCTGTGAAAAAGCTTTTTAGTTTGATGTAATCCCACATGTTTATTTTTCCTCTTACTTCCCTCGCGCGAGGGGATATATCAGTAAAAATCTTACTCCGGGTAATGTCTGTGAAGTTTCTTCCTATATTTTCTTCTAGGAATTTTATGGTTTCAGATCTTACATTTAAATCTTTAAGCCATTTTGAATTTATTTTTGTATGTGGTGTAAGGAGGTGATCCAGCTTCATCTTTTTGCATGTGTCTGTCCAAGTTTCCCAGCACCATTTATTGAATAGACTGTCTTTACCCCACCGTACATTCTTGCTTCCATTGTCATAGATTAAGTGGCCATATAGGCATGGATTTATTTCTGGACTCTCTATTCTGTTCCATTGATCTATGGGTCTGTTTTTATGCCAGTACCATGCTGTTTTGATTACTGTAGCCTTGTAGTATAATTTGAAGTCAGGTATTGTTATACCTCCCACTTTGTTCTTATTTCTCAAGATTGTTGAAGATATCCGGGGTCTTTTGTTATCCCATATAAATTTTAGGATTATATGTTCTATTTCTGTGAAAAATGTCGTTGGTAGTTTGATAGGAATTGCGTTGAATATATATATTGCCTTAGGCAGTATGGACATTTTAACTATATTAATTCTTCCTATCCATGAACATGGTATGTGTTTCCATCTATTTGTATCTTCTTTCATTTCTTTCTTCAGTGTCTTATAATTTTCTGAGTACAGATCTTTTACTTCTTTGGTTAAATTTATTCCCAGGTATTTTATAGTCTTTGGAGCAATTGTAAATGGAATTGCTTTTTTAATTTCTCCTTATGATGTTTTATTATTGGTATATACAAATGCAACTGATTTCTGAATATTAATTTTGTATCCTGCTACTTTACTAAATTCATCTATCAGCTCTAATAGTTTCTTGGTGGAGTCTTTAGGGTTCTCTAAATATAGTATCATATCATCTGCATATAATGACAGTTTTACTTCCTCCTTACCGATTTGGATGCCTTTTATTTCTTTTTCTTGTCTGATTGCTGTGGCTAGAACTTCCAGCACTATGTTGAATAGAAGTGGAGAAAGTGGGCAGCCTTGCCTTGTTCCTGATTTTAAGGGGAATGGTTTTAGTTTTTCCCCATTGAGTATGATGTTAGCTGTGGGTCTATCATATATGGCCTTTATTATGTTGAGATATGATCCCTCTATTCCCACTTTCTTAAGGGTTTTTATCATGAATGGCTGCTGAATTTTATCAAATGCTTTTTCTGCGTCAATTGATATGATCATATGATTTTTATTTTTCATTTTGTTAATGTGGTGTATCACATTAATTGATTTGCGGATGTTGAACCACCCTTGCATACCAGGGATGAATCCCACTTGATCATGGTGTATAATCTTTTTAATATATTGCTGAATTCTGTTTGCTAGTATTTTGTTGAGGATTTTTGCATCTATGTTCATTAGCGATATCGGCCTGTAGTTTTCTTTTTTTGTGGTGTCTTTGTCTGATTTTGGGATCAGGGTGATAGTGGCTTCGTAAAAAGTGTTTGGGAGTCTTCCCTCCCTCTGGATTTTTTGGAAGAGTTTGAGGAGAATAGGTGACAATTCTTTTTGGAACGTTCTGTAAAATTCACCTGTAAAGCCATCTGGTCCAGGGCTTTTGTTTGTTGGGAGATTGTTGATTACTGATTCAATTTCCTTGGTGGTAATCAGTCTATTCAGGTTTTCTGTCTCCTCTTGAGTTAGCCTTGGGAGGTTGTATGCATCTAGGAAATTGTCCATTTCTTCCAGGTTGTCAAATTTGTTGGCATACAGTTGCTCATAGTAATTTCTTAGGATTTTTTGTATCTCTGCGGTGTCTGTTGTCACTTCTCCTCTTTCATTACTGATTTTATTAATTTGGGTCCTCTCTCTCTTTTTTTTAATGAGTCTGGCTAAAGGTTTGTCAATTTTGTTTATCTTCTCTAAGAACCAACTCTTGGATTCATTGATCTTTTGTATTGTTTTTCTGGTTTCTATTTCATTTATTTCCGCTCTGATCTTTATTATCTCCTTCCTTGTACTCCCTTTGGGCTTATTTTGTTGTTCTTTTTCCAGATCCCTTAAGTGTGAAGATAAACTGTTGATTAGTGATGTTTCTTGTTTCTTTAGGTAGGCCTGCAGTGCTATGAACTTCCCTCTTAGGACTGCTTTCGCGGCATCCCATAGATTTTGGGTCGTTGTATTTTCATTTTCGTTTGTCTCGAGATATCTTTTGATTTCTTCCTTGATCTCCTGTTTGACCCATTCATTATTTAGTAACATATTATTCAGCCTCCATGAATTTGTGTGTCTTCCAGTCTTTTTCCTGTAGTTCATTTCTAATTTCATAGCACTGTGGTCAGAGAAGACAATTGGTATGATTTCAATTTTCTTAAATTTATCCAGACTTGCTTTGTGGCCTAACATATGGTCTATCTTGGAGAATGTTCCATGTGCGCTTGAGAAGAACGTGTATTCTGCAGCATTGGGGTGGAATGCTCTGAAAATATCGGTTAAATCCAAGTGGTCCAATGTGTCATTTAAGGCTGTTGTTTCCGTATTGATTTTCTGTCTGGAAGACCTGTCCCTTGTTGTCAGAGGTGTGTTGAAGTCCCCTACTATGATAGTGTTACTGTTGATCTCCATCTTTATGTCAGTCAATATCTGTTTTATATATTTAGGTGCTCCTATGTTGGGTGCATAGATGTTTACTAGGGTTATATCCTCTTGTCGAATTGATCCCTTTATTATTATATAGTGTCCATCTTTGTCTTTTAATATTTTCTTCATTTTAAAGTCTATTTTGTCAGAGATAAGTATTGCAACTCCAGCTTTTTTCTCATTTCCATTTGCATGGAATATCTTACTCCAACCCTTCACTTTTAGCCTGTGTGTGTCTTTTGATCTGAGGTGAGTCTCTTGTATACAGCATATACAAGGGTCTTGCTTTCTTATCCATTCAGCCACCCTATGTCTCTTGATTGGAGCATTTAAACCATTTACATTTAAAGTGATTATTGATAAGTACATAGTTATTGCCATTTTTAAATTTGTGGATAAATTGTTTTCGTCTTTCTTCTATTTACAGAAGTCCTTTTAGTATTTCTTGCAATGCTGGCCTGGTGGTAATGAATTCCTTTAGCTTATTCTTTTCTGGGAAGCTCTTTATCTCCCCGTCAATTTTAAATGATAGCCTTGCTGGATAAAGCAACCTAGGTTGTAGGCCTTTGTTTTCCATCACTTTGAGTATCTCCTGCCACTCCCTCCTGGCCTTCAATGTTTCTGCAGAAAAGTCATTTGATAGTCTTATGGGAGTTCCCTTGTATGTAACCCTCTGTCTTTCTCTTGCTGCTTTTAGGATTCTCTCTTTGTCTTTAATCTTTGCCATTTTAGCTATAATGTGTCTTGGAGTGGACCTGTTTGGGTTTCTCCTGGTTGGAACTCTCTGCACTTCCTGGACTTGTATGTTGGTTTCCTTCATCAGGTTAGGGAAGTTTTCAGACATTATTACTTCAAATATGTTCTCAATCCCTTGTTTCTTCTCTTCACCTTCTGGTATTCCTATGATGCGCATGTTGTTGCGCTTGATGTTATCCCATAGGTCTCTTAAACCATCTTCATTGTTTTTTATTCTTTTTTCTTTCTGTTGTTCTGTTTGGGTGATCTCTGCTAACTTGTCTTCTAAGTCGCTGATTCGATCCTCTGCTTCATCTAACCTGCTGTTAATTCCTTCAAGTGAGTTCTTTATTTCGGTAACTGTGTTCTTTAGTTCTAACTGGTTGTTCGTTATGATTTCTACATCCTTCTTGATGTCCTCTCTAAGTTCCTTAAACATTCTTATCATCAGTATTCTGAACTCTGTCTCTGACAGTTTGGTTACCTCTGCTTCATTTAGTTCCATTTCTGAAGGTTTCTTCTGTTCTTTTATTTGGGATATGTTTCTTTGTTTCCTCATTCTGGCTGACTCTCTGTGTTTGCTTCGATGTATTAGGTAGATGCCCTGGAGTTCTTAGTTCTTGCTGGATTAGTATATAATAAATGTCCTTTATATTTGACTTGCACTACTTCGTTCTTCTCCCCTGCGTGTGCTCTAAAAGTGACTCTTGTGTTGTGTATATTGTCCTGTTAAAGAAGATCCTTAATTGCTTTTCGCTTGTGAGTAGGTGGAGTTAACTCCTAGGCTGACTAGTTGTGAGACTTGGCTTTGCCCACGCAGGGTATTCTGCTGCGTGAGGATTGACCGCTTAGATGTGGTTTGCCCTTTGGCCTCTATGTGCCTGTAAAGAATCCCCTCTGAGTGTGTCACTTGTAGGTCAAACCCGGTAGTACTCTGGCTTGGTCTGGAGTTGGCCGCTGGGTATGTTGAATCTTGTGCCTCTTAAGCTGGGCACTGCAAGAAATCCCTGCGCGAGTCTCTTCGCTGTTCTGCGTGATGAGCAGAGAGTCCTTTGATGGGTTATAAGCTTCCCGTTTCTGATAAGATCCGACGGAGAACTCAAAAAGTGCGCCCCGCTGCCGCCATTCCTATGACGTCACTCCCTTAAGCATTCTTATAATTAGTGTTTTAAACTCTGTCTCTGGTAGGTTGGTTGCCGCCATTTCATTTAGTTCTATTTCTGGAGGTTTCTTGTTCTTTTATTTGGGACATGTTTCTTTGTTTCCTCATCCTGGCTGCCTCTGTGTGTTTACTTCTATGTATTAGGTAGATCTCCTATGTCTCAGTCTTTGCAGGGTGGCCGGTGGCCTTATGTAGTATGTATCCTGTGTGACCCAGTGGCATAGGCTCCCTGATCTCCTGTGCATGTGTTCCAGGAGTGTCCCTTGAGTGTGTTGTGTGTGTTCTGTTGTAGTTGAGCCTTGATTGCTTTTGGCATGTCAGTGGGTGGGATTGACTCCCAGGCTGACTGGCTGTGAGGATTGGCTATGCCCACAGTGTATGAGCTGCTTCTGGGGGGGCTGACCCCTCAGAAGAGGATTTGCCTCCATGGACTCTTGTGCCTGTTGAGACTCCCCCTTTGGGTGTGCTGCTTCTGGAGTTAACCAGGTAGTGTTCTGGTATGGTCTGAAGCTGGCCTCTGGGTGTGTCTTTTCTGGTGTCTCTTGGGAGGAGTTCCCATCCAGGCCAATTTCAGCCTTGTCTATGACTAGCCTGCAACTACCTGGTGGGAGCCATAAAGCTATATGGGGTTGGCTGCTGCCTGTACTGGACCTGGAGGCATGTGGGTGTTGTCTTGCTGTGAACCAAGGCTGTCTGCCACCAGTAGTGGGCCTGAGGCAGCTTAGCAAAAGGCCCAGGGCCCCCTAGGCCTGTTGCCACCTACCAGCTAGCTGCCCATAAGAACCAGCTATTGAAAGAGCCTCCTTAGGTGCACAGGCTTGACTGGTTGGCCTGGTGTTGAGAGTGCCCTCGGCGATGTTGTACTAGCTGGGTGGTGAGGAGTCCGTGGGAGTCACGAGACGCGACCAGTGGTTTTTACAAAGTTAAAGCAGATTCAGTTCTTACGCTGGTACGTGGCCTGTGACCACTTTGCACAGCACCCTGAGAACACTGAAGCCAGCCAACGCTCACCTCGGGGCAGTACCCTGTCTGTGACCACTCTGGGAAATGCCCTTAGAGCACCATAGCCTGCCACCCCTTGCTTACCATAGCCTGCCTCAGGCTTGCAAGTCCCTGAGAGCTGCCCAAGAGTGGCTGCAGCTCAGGTTTTATACTCTTGATTTCACGTGTGGTTTTCTTTATTTCATTTTCAGTATCCTTTTTTTTGGGGGGGGAACAGTGTGTACTTCCAGGACTTTTTCTAAGTCAAGTTGTTGTCCTTTAAATCTTAGTTGTGTGGAGGGTGCCTTTCAGTTTCAAGTTGTTGTCCTTTCAATCATAGTTGTGGAGGGCGCAGCTCAGCTCCAGGTCCAGTTGCCATTGTTAGTTGCAGGGGGCGCAGCCCACCATCCCTTGCGGGAGTCGAACCGGCAACCTTGTGGTTGAGAGGACGCGCTCCGAAGAACTGAGCCATCCGGGAGCTCAGCGGCAGCTCAGCCCAAGGTGCTGTGTTCAATCTTAGTTGCAGGGGGACAGAGCCCACCATCCCTTGTAGGAGTCGAGGAATCGAACTGGCAACCACCTTGTGGTTGAGAGCCTGCGCTCCAACCAACTGAGCCATCCGGGAGGTAGCTCAGCTCAAGGTGCCGTGTTCAATCTTAGTTGCAGGGGGCACAGCCTACCATCCCTTGCGGGATTTGAACAGGCAGCCTTGTGGTTGAGAGCCCACTGGCCCATGTGGGAATCAAACTGGCAGCCTTCGGAGTTGGGAGCACGAAGCTCCAACCACCTGAGCCACCGGTCCGGTCCCATTTTCAGTATCTTTAATTTGGGTCACTGTCTACCACCAAAGTCAGTGGCTTGTAGGGAGGGGCTAGCCACCCAGGTAACCAGAGTGCTCCTGGCAGTGCAGCTCTAGGTGGGCGGAGCTGGCTTCCAGTGAGCTAAGAGGTGTGGTCTGTGCTTTCTATAAATTTCAATGCAGTCCTGCCTCCAGCACCAGTGCTGGGTCTGGGACCACCCTGCAAAATCACCCTGAGAACACTACAGTCAGCTACTGCCTGTCTCAGGCCTGCAGGTGAACGAGAGCTGCCCAAGAGACATTGGGGTGCAGGTCTTGGGTTACCGCCCTCCAGCAAACGTTTCCAGGGCCGCTGCTGGCAGTCTGCCTGCTGCAGAAAGGCTTCCACAACATGGGGGGTGGGGCCAGCAGCCCAGCAGTCAAGAGTTTACCTGGCAATGTAGCACCAGCTGTGTAGGGGCGTGGAGACCCAGGGTGTCACCAAGGCGGTGTGTGTGCATGCATTGGTATTTTTAAAAGCTTCCAAGATGGTATTAATATGCATGCAAGTTTGAAGACCATCATTTATCAACATGCCTTTTTATCTTATAGCACTTACTACTCTGTGACTTATTTAACTAATTTGTTTACTCCCTCCCCATCCGCCAATGAAAGCATGGGCCCCTGCTTTGGAAGAAGAGCAAGAGTCAGCCCAGGTGAGTCAGCACTTGCGGCGTGTGAGGTGGTGGTCTGGGGAAACAAGTCCTGCAAACTTCTGTCTCTGCTGCATTTTTGTCCAAGGATTGACCTTATTGGTTGACTCATCATTGCCATGGTCTTGGATGAGTCTCTATTTCTCTCTTTAGACCCTGCCGTATTAAGTTTCCAGGTCTTACTCAGCATCCTATGAAAAATACAGCTACTGTTTGGAAAGTTTAGATGTAAATATTGAAGTTTGGGTATATTCCATGTAAATCTGTGCTTTTGTCTTTTACTTAGGGGTCCTTATATTCTGAATTAAAATTCTAGACACTTGTTCTGACAAGTACAATTACATTAATATGTATAGCAGGTCGGAGTATTTAGGATGGAACTGTCCCAGAAACTGGATATGTGGTTATCCTCTAAAATATTCTTTGTGAAATGGTTGTCTAAGGAGATTAGCTCCCCAGACGATGGGGTTGCTGTCTAATTTTCTGTTTAGTACTCAACTCATGTATTTAATTTGTGTTATTGACAATTGTAATTCCAAGTGATGTGAGCAATCACTTTGTAATTCTCTTGTGAGATAATGGATAGGAAGTCAGGTACCTAATGGCCATCTAGGATTGTTGCCACAGGCCATAAAGAAGTTAGATTGACTGGTAAATAGTCTTAATCAAAATTTGGCAAAAAAGACCATGCATTTTACCTTTGGCTTGTCCTTTGAGCATAAATATGAAGCATGAGTAAGTGGTGGACTGACACTTCAGAAAGATTTGTAAACAAGACTGCTCAAGTTAAGGTTCCTCATGGAGTAATCATAACTTTTAGATCTGTGTAGATGCCTCTTGTTCTCTGTAGTGATATGATGAATCGTTGTACTACGTGATTATTCTAGTCTTTAAGAAAAATAACATGTGGTTTATATTTTTTCCAGTTATACTGCTATTTATAAAGTTTTGACCTTCAGCTCAGATCTGAGAGTGATTTGCCACATTTAAGTTTACGTATATGAATAGCCAGTTACCATTTTTTACTGGTAGGAAAGGAAATGTTCCTATCCCTACTCGTCCCGCTATGATGTACTGAAGTCTATGTACATCTCTTTGCTATAAAATTGTACTCTTGATTTCACGTGTGTTTTTATTTACTTCATTTTCAGTATCTTTAACCTGTATGTCATGTGCTTATCTCTGTTGCAGCAAGAAGAATGGTATAAAAGTGAAAAAACATCAACATGTGCTTCAGACGTGGCAAGAAAAGAATAAAGGCTGCTGTCATGATTGCTTGAGTTCCAGACTTTACACTGGAAGGAAATTTAGATGTAAACTCTAATTTCTTAGTTCTAATAACCATTTCTTCTTGGGAACTGGAAATTTCCAAAAAGGTAAATTACATTCAATTATATATTTTTATATTTTGGTTGATCTAGGAAACTTTTTTCTAGAGTCATTCCCATCTAACACTATTTTCTTCTTCAATTCTAACACAATTTGAGATACTAAAGGATACTTTATTTCTCTCTCTGCAAACAGCGTCCTTGTTAAAATGTCTAGGTTTAATATTAGTAGGAAAATAACAGAAACTTACTACATATACGAGGTCTAACAATTAAGTTCATGAACTCAGAGAAAGTGCTACATAGTTCATTGCTGAATATCCCTACAGTCACTTTAGAAGAACTCCCCTTGGGAAGCTATGCACTGACACCAGCGCCTAGTCCATCCTTCAAAGCAATTTTGGAACTCTTTTTTCCTGGAATGGCCATCAGAGCTGTCATCGTATTACCCTTGATGTTCTGAATGTCATCAAAATGTCTTCCTTTCAATATTTCCTTTATCTTCAGGTAAATAAAGAAGTCATTGGGGGTTGGATCAGGTGAGTAGGGAGGGTGTTTCAATACAGTTATTTGTTTACTGGCTAAAAACTCCTTCACAGACAGTGCTATGTGAGCTCGTGCATTGTCGTGATGCAAGAGCCATGGATTGTTGGTTAAAGTTCAGGTCATCTAACTTTTTCATGCAGCCTTCTCAGCACTTCCAAATAGTAAACTTGGTTAACTGTTTGTCCAGTTGGTACAAATTCATAATGAATAATCCCTCTGGTATCAATGAAGGTTAGCAACATCATTGCAACAAGTTCACGAACTTAATTGTCAGACCTCTTTTACTTTGAAATCTTTCATTTTAAATTGGTTTTCCCACATCTGATTTAATGTCTTGTTTCTCCTTATGTCTCATCTTTAATCATTACTTTCAGAAACCAGCTTTATTCTGTATATTTGTGATTCTTATTTCCTGGTGAAAAATTAGGATATAAAGATAAAGATGAAGGAAGAAAATGAAAATTGCCCGTGGGTGACAACTATCAACATTTTAGTATATGTCTTTTCAAAGAGAGGTCTGTCTGGTACTCCTCAGGCTACGTATTTTTAAATATACAAATGATCTCTCAAGTCTTAATGCTCTACTTGCCCATAGTAGGAAAGCAGGCATGGCTTTTCCTCGCATGACCCACCATAATGATTCTCAGTAGAAGTCCCTGGCCATGAGGGGCTTCTTGCTTACGTATGTTGCTTCCCAGAGCTGTACAGTTCCCTTAGTTCTGGGGGCTGCTGCTGTTGCCTGACTTCTGCACCACTGACCGCTGGCTGTGCTGCTACGGACTGGCTCTGAACCACCGACGTCCTCTAAACTGATGGTGTTCACGTAGTAAATAGGCCATGCAGACGATGGTGCAGCTGAATTCCCGTGGAGTCTCATCTCTGGTGTTTTCCCTCTCTGGCCGTCAGGGAAACCTGATTCTTATGGCCAGCTCCTGAGAAGGAGCAGTTGGGGCCCTAGTGATACCGTTGTTTCCTCTGTTTGACAGCCATTTCATTCCAAGAGTTTACAGGCACTTTGGGGTGGGTGGGTGCCCGGGTGTTGGAGAGGGGCAGTGCTGGGGGGCATGAAATGGTTAAGTGCTGTCTTCACAGTTCCTGGCATTTCTGTGGAGGTGGCAAGCAGTGGTGGATTTTTTCCTGTTTAATTTCGGACGGGAACTACCTCTTGCCTAATATAAGTGTAAGCTTTGCCAGGGAACTTTCTGGCACTTAGTACAACGTGTAGTACAGAGAAGGCCTCCATAATTATTTGTTGCATGGAATCAATGTATATCATGTAAAGAGCTAAGTGCTGTGATGGAATCAAAAAAGTATGATACATTGTTATCATTAAGTTTTTTTCCCCCTCTGATACATGTTCTTTAAAAAAAAAAAAGTCATAATTGGCATAGTCTAGCTGGGGAGACAAGAATTACTGAGATCAGCTGAGAAGGGAAAATAGTAAGTGCTGTGGGAATTTTGAGGACAGAGCGTATGTTGGAATAACTTAGTCTTGTCTCCTTTATGAAGCTGGAGTGAGGAAGGGTCGTCGTGATCCTTGTGGTATGGGAATAGGTTAGACGGGTAGTAGGTGAGTGAGGGAGTAGGGGGCTTGCCAGGTCCAGCACAGCTGCAGGGAGTGCTGGGCAGCCGAGGGGTTCTGAGACCCTCTGCACCGTGCTGTGCCTCCTTCCCACCGTTACCTCTCTGTCCTGCCCTCCGGAATAAGCCTTGCTGGGAGTACAGTACTAGCCCTTTCTCTGTTTACCTCTATCAAAATGGCAACTGGGGAGCGCATTTTAAATTCATTATGTGGGAGAGCAGTTAGGAGAGATATACTCTGAAGTCCTCTGCCTCTAGCACATGTGACGAAAGGTTGGGGTGTCCTGTTATTCACTCCTCCAGCTTAGCTTTGCTCTCCCAAGTCTTCAGGGCAGGTGTCTTTGCTCCTGTGTCTTGTTACTCAGCTGAGGGAGCATCAGGACCACATACGTGGTGGGGGAGCTGGACACCCAAAGGATGTTTCCTGCCTTCTGCTGTACAGAAGGACAGCACCCTGTTTTCAAAGGATGTCAGGATGGTTTGCACACGATCCCAGAACACCTCATAAAATCACAAGCTTTCCTCTTACTGTGCTTTAAATTATTACTCTAGTAATGTTATATAATTTGAACTATTAGGGGAGTGATTTTATTTACTTAGACCTCTGTAGAAATTTAACAGTTGCTTTAATTTTGCACTTTCTAAGAGTTTGAAGACATTCTTTGCTATATTGAAAGTTAACACCTAAATAGGTAGTAGGTCCCATATCACTGTGTACACAAAAGCCTGGGCTTAGGTTTGAGTAAGTTGCCTGGATATGGACTAGATGTTACTGTGCTCTGGCTCTTCGCTTTCTCCCCACGACTTTGCACCTGCGATAAGGGTTAAAGAAGAAGAAATGGGGTGTCTTCCCTCTTACCCCATCCTAGGCTGCTACAATGTGATCTGTTTTCTCATCTTCCCTTCTTTGAAGGAGTCCTTTGAAGAAAAATGTGCTTCTTCCTTAAGTGAGCCCAGCCTCTCCTTTATACTAAGAACTCTTAAGGATACTAGCAGAAAAGAAGCAAATTAAACTGAAAGCTCATGAGCAGCTCAGAAAAACAAAGACATGGCGTTTTGAGGCGTGATGGTAGCATGGCGTCAGCCATGGGCGATCCAGACCCAGCCAGATAATGTGGCTCAGTCTCGTCAGACCACGGCTTTTCTGCTGTCTGCTCGCGCTGCTGATGGTGGTGGTGCTGGTCATCAACGTCACTCAGGTAGAGGTGAGTACTCAGCATGTTCCTTCACAGCCAAGGGAACCACGTCTTCGGGTTTGGGGCTCACTCGCCTGGGAAATGTTCATCAACAGGAAACTTATCCTGGTCACAGGGCTTGTTTTTCATGAATTCAGTAAGTATTTGAGTGGTTATATATGGTGCTAGTCACTAAGGGTACAGTGGTGAAGCCGACGGACATGATTTCTTCCCTTATGGAGCCCATGTTCTAAATGTGCATGGGAGCAAGTAATAGTAATAAGTAGTCATAATCGTGTACTATAATAATAAATGATCGTTAGAAGTTGTGAAAAATACTATGAAGAAAGGAAAACACGCTATTCTAGAGTGATGAGGGAAAGCCTTATCAAGGAGGGGACCTTTCATCTGACTCATGGCAAAAAGCTGAAGGAGGGGTGTGGGGGTGGGGGAGGAGGTGAAAGGATTAGAATGTGCAACTGAGTAGCCACAATATGGTCACAGCGATATGAAATACAGTGTGGGGAATATAATCAATAATGTTGTAAAGATCATGTAGGGTGTTAGAGGGGCACTGGACGTACCAAGGGATCACTGCATAGACTGTGTAGATGCCTGACCACTGCTGTACGCCTGAAGCTGAATTAGAATAATATTGCATGTCAACTATAATTAAATATATATATTTGTAGTCACAGGCTGTAAAGCACAGCATAAGGAATAGAGTCAATGGAATTGTAACAGCTGTATACGATGTCAGAGGGATAGTAGATGGGGGGATGGTTATCTCTTTGTGAGGGGGGTAAATGTCGAACTATTATGTTGCTCTGTACACCTGAAACTAATACCAAAAAAAAGAGGCTGAAGATACTCCTGAAGATATTTCAGGGAGGGAGTAAAGGCCACTGTGTGATGCTCAAGGGCAGGGATCCTGTCTTACTGAACCCCCACTAGTGCCTGGCACCGAGGAGGTACTTAGTATTCCCTTCCCCAACCTCTGCCACCCCCTGTATGAACTCCTATATCACCAAAATTTATGGAGTAGTTTCTATATAAAATGGTGCTGTCCTCTTAATTTTGTTGGCTTGTGGTACTTCTGAGGTTACAGGTCCAACTTAATTATGGTATTTCCTTGTTTATTGGGTTTTGCTATGGACTGAACGTTTGTAACGTTTGTATTCCTCAAACATCCCGACCCTGTGGGAGGGAACTCAGGTTTCTGTAGTCTTTCATGCTTTCAGGTGGTTCTTTCCCCAGCCTCCAGTGGTTTCATTACACACATGTGCTCTTAAGTATTCTGCTGGATACTCGAGTGGGACCCTCTGTAGAGGTCCCTAGTTCTCTCTCTGTGCAGCTCTCTCCTCCTGTTCCTCTGTCCTGTGGATTCTGATCACCTTGGTCTTCTAAGACTCTCAGCTCCATCGCGTCAGCTTACGTAGTTCACCAGCCTCCACCTGGGTCCCCATCCCTGTGCTGCAGCTTGGATACGCTCTCGAGGCTGTAAGCAAAAGGCAATTACAGGTCCATCTTATTTCCCGTCTTTCAGGCATCATTGTCCTTTATGGTCTGATGTCCAGTGTCTGGAAAACCATTGGTTTATGTATTTTGGCTTTTTTATAAAAGTGTTTCAGGTAGAAGGGTAGATCTCACTGTTTCTCTGTCTTGGCTGGAAGTGGAAGTCTGAGGGACTTGATTTTGAGGGGAAGAAGGTAATAGAGAAGCTGGAGAGGAAAGGGGTTAGTGGACCAAGGGGAGGAGGAGAGGATGGGATCTAGAGTACAAGTGGAGCATACAAGCATAACTTTATGTCGGATGAGGCACACGGTCCATTGTGAGTGTTCTTACCGTCTTATTATTAATTATGTAGGAGGAGTCATGCTCCCTCCTTTGACCTAAGAAGGAAAAATGTCATGATGTTTGGCAATGTAGATACATTTTTTGCTGGAGGGAGTTCTTGCCTGGAGAGGAGGTGGAAGGTGGAAGGAGGGTGGAGCCCAGGAGGTTTGCAGGAGTCTTCAGCTGTCTTGAATAGTTGGTGTGGCTACCCAAGGAACGAGAGTGGGAGTGGCAGTGGCAGAGGGAGAGAGGAACAGGACAGGAAACAGAGGGAGAATGTTGTGAGCACATTAGGCTTGGTTTGGTTCCTAATGGTTTGTTATATAGTAACAACTAAAAAGGAAAGGGAGGCTGGAACATTTCCTAAAAGATAATCGACAGGTAAGGGAAAATCTACTTTTTTAAAAATTGAAATATAATGGACATATAACGTGTAAGTTTAAGGTGTACAGTGTGTTGATTTGAATCGTATATATTACAGTGTGATTACCACCGTGGTGTTCGCTAACAACTCTATCATGTCTCATAATTATTATTTCTTTTTTTATAGTGAGGACAATTAAGATGTTTTAGCAAACAGTACTCTTGACTTATAATCACTATGGTGTACATTAGATCTCCGGGACTTATTTATCTACTAGTTGCAAATGTGTACCCTTAAACAACATCTCCCCAATTCCCCCACCCTCTAGCCCCTGTTTATATGAGTTCAGCTTTTTTAGATTCCATGTGTAAGTGATATATATTATTTATCTTTCTCTGTCTGACTCGTCTCACTGATAATGTCCTCAAGGTTCATCCATATTGTCACAAACACCAGGATTTCCTTCTTTATCATGGCCCCAAAATATTCCATTGTATGTATATATACCACATTTTCTTTATTAATTCATCCATCAGTGGACACTTATGGTGTTTCCATATCTTGGCCATTGTGAATAATACTACAATAAACATGAGTGTGCAGATATCTTTTGGCTACCTTTTTCATTTCCTCTGAATAGATACCCAGAAGTGGGATTGCTGGATCATATGGTAGTTCTGTTTTTAATTTTTCTGGGGAATCTCCATACTGTTTTTCATAGCGGCTAAACCAATTTACATCCCACCAACAGTATACAAAGGTTCCCTTTTTTCCATATCCTCCCCAATACTTTTATCTTCTTGATGATGGCTATTCTAAGAGGTCTGAGGTGATATCTCATTATGGTATTGATTTACCTTTCTCTGATAATTAGTGATGTTGAGCATCTTTTTTATGACTCTCTTGGCCATCTATATGTCCTCTTTGGAAAAATGTCTATTTAGTTCCTCTGCATTTGTTTGATTCGATTGTTTTTGTTATTGAGTGGTATGAATTCTTTATATATTTTGGCTATTAACTCCTTATCCGATATATGGTTAGCAGATATTTTCTCCCATTCATTCAGTAGGTGGCTTTTTTCATTTTGTTGATGGTTTCTTTTGCAGTGTAGAAGCTTTGTAATTTGATGTAGTCCTAAGTGCTGAATTTGCTTTTGTTTCTTGTGCTTTTGGCATCATATCTAAAAAATCATCGCCAAGACCAATGTCAAGGAGCTGCTGCTTCTGGGATTTTGTGATACTAGATCTTACGTTTGTTTTTAATCCATTTCAAGTTCATTTTTGTGAGTGGTGTAGATAGGAGTCCAATTTTATTTGTCTGCATGTCTATATACAGTTTTCCCAACACCATTTGTTGAAGAGACTGTGCTTTCCCTGTTGAGTATTTGTGGCTCTCCTGTGAAATATTAGTTGACTGTGTATGTGGGGATTTATTTCTGGGCTTTCAATCCTATTCCGCTGGTCTATGTATCTGTATTTATGCCAGTATCATACTGTTTTGATTACTATAGCTTTGTAGTGTAGTTTGAAGTCAGGACTTATGATACCTTCAGCTGTGTTCTTTCTTCTCAGGATTGCTTTGGCTACTTGGAGTCTTTAATGGTACCATACCAATTTTAGGACTGTTTTTATTATCCAGTTGTAATGTTCCACTTGCATTTCTGATTTTATTTGAGTCTTCTAAAAATGCCATTGGAATTTTGATAGGGATTCCATTGAGTCTATACATGGCTTTGGATAATATAGATATTCTAACAATATTAAGTTTTCCAGGTCATGAACATGGGATATCTTTCCATTTGTTTGTGTTCTCAGTAGATTTTATCAGAGTCTTGTAGTTTTCATTATACAGATCTTTCACTTCCTCAGTTAAATTTATTCCTAATTGTTTTAATGTTTTTGATGATATTGTGAATGGTGTAGTTTTCTTTATTTCTTTTGCAGATTTCCCCCCCTTTCTTCCGCTTCCCTCCCCACTCTGGTTCAAGCCGTTGTTTCTCAGTCTAGTTGTGTAGGACACAGCTCCCTAGCCCGTGCTGGTATTATGAGCATTGCGCTCCCTCCCCCCCTCCCAGGCAGTCGGTCACCAGCCATTGGTTGGCTGCTCATGCTGGCTGCCAGCCACTGGCCGCTCCTGGCAGCACATGGCAGCTGGCAGCACATGGCAGCCCACAGCAGCACACAGAAGCCCAGGGCAGCTCACACCAACCTCTGGCTGCTCACGGCAGCCCAGCTCCAGGGAGAGCCATTGTTCACAATCTTAGCTGTAAAGGGCGCAGCTCAGTGGCCCATGTGGGAATCCAACTGGCGACCTCAGCGTTAGGAGCATGGTGCTCCAACCATCTGAGCCACCGGTCTCAGCCAGATGTTTAGTTCTTAATGTATAGAAATGCAACTGATTTCTGTATATTAATTTTATATCCTGCAAATTTACCAGATTTGTTGATTAGTTTCAACTGTTCTTTGATTGAGTCTTCAAGATTTTCTATATATAAGATCATATCATCTGCAAATAATGACAGTATTACTTCTTTTGTTCTTATCTAGATGCCTTTTATTTCTTTGTCTTGCCTAATTGCTCTAGCTAACACTTCCAGTACAGTGTTGAATAAAAGTGGTAAAAGTGGGCACCCTTGTCTTGTTCCTGATCGTAGAATAAAAGCTTTCAATCTTTCATCATTATGATGAAATGATGATAAGTATGATGTTAGCTGTGGATTTGTTGTATATGGCCTTTATTATGTTGAGGTATGTTCCTCCTATACCTAATTTGTTGATTGATTTTATCATGAAAGGATATCGTATTTTGTGATTTTCTTCTGCATCTATTGAGATGATCATATTTTTAAAAATCATTCTATTAATGTGTATCACATTTTTTTTGTATTATTTTTACTTTTATTGGATTATTATTCTTTTTTTTTTAAATTTTATTTTATTAAATTTATTGGGGTGACAATTGTTAGTAAAATTACATAGATTTCAGGTGTACAATTCTGTATTACATCATCTATAAATCCCATTGTGTGTTCATCACCCAGAGTCAGTTCTCCTTCCATCACCATATATTCGATCTCCCTTACCCTCATCTCCCACCCCCTACCCCCCACCCCCCTTACCCTCTGGCAACAAATGTGTATCACATATATTGATTTGCATATGTTGAACCATTCTTGTATCCCACGGATAAATCCTACTTGGTCATGGTGTAAAATCCTTGTAATCTATTGTTGAATTCTGTTTGCTAGTATCTTGTTGAGAATTTTTGCATCTATAGTCATCAGGGATATTGGCCTGTAGTTTAGTTTTCTTGTAATGTCACTATGTGACTTTTGTGTTAAGGTAATACTGCCCTCATAAAATGAGTTGGGGAGTGTTTGCTCCTCTTCAATGAAGAGTTTGAAAAGGTTTGGTATTAATTTTTCTTTAAATGTTTGCTAGACTTCTCCAGTGAAGCCATCTGGTCCTGGGCTTTGATTACTGATTCAATTTACTTACTTATTATTGGTATGTTCAGATTTTCTGTTTCTTCCTGATTCTATCTTGGCAGAGTGTATGTTTCTAGGAATTTATCCATTTATTCTAGGTTATCTAATTTGTTGGTATATAATTGTTCATAGTGTCTCTCATTATCTTGTATATTTCTGTACTATTAGTTGTAATGCTCCTCTTTCATTTCTGATTTTATTTGTGTCTTCTGTCTTTTTTTCTTAGTGTAGCTAAAGGTTTGTCAATTTTGTTTATTAAAAAACAAGCTCTTAGTTTTGTTGATCTTTTCTATTGTTTTTATGGTCTCTATTTCATTATTTCCACTCTGATCTTTGCTATTCTCCTTCTTTGAATTTTGAGCTAAGTTTGTTCATCTTTTTCTAGTTCCTATGGTGTAAAGTGGGTTGTTTGAAATCTTTTATTTTTATTATATATGCGTTTATTTCTATAAACTTCCCTTTCAGAACTGCTTTTGTAGTAGGTTTCCCATAGGTCTTAGTATGTTGTGTTTCCATTTTCATTTGTTTTGAGATATTTTTAGATTTTTCTTTTGATTTTTACTTTGATTCATTGGTTGTTCAGGAATGTGCTGCTTAATTTTCACATATTTGTAGGTTTTCCAGCTTTCCTCTTGTGATGTCTAGTTTTTCACCATTGTGGTTGGAAAAGATACTTGGTATGACTTCAGTCTTAAATTTGCTAAGACTGTTTCATGGCCTATCATGTGATCTGACTTGGAAAATGTTTTATGTGTACTTAAGAAGAATGTGTATTCTGCTGCTGTGGATGGAATGAAGTTATATTCTATAAATATCTGTTTGATCTAATGTATGGTTCAAGTCCAATGTATTTTTTGTTGTTTTGTCTAGATGATCTATCCATTGCTCACAGTAGGGTAGTGAAGTGCCCTACTATTAGTGTATTGTTGTCTGTTTCTCCCTTCAGTTCTGTTAGTATTCACTTAATATATTTAGGTGTTCCAAATATACTAAGCAAAAATATGGTTGGGTAGGTATAGATTTACAATTGTTGTATATTCTTTTTTTTTTTTTTTTTTTAAGATTTTTATTGGGGAAGGGGAACAGGACTTTATTGGGGGAACAGTGAGTACGTCCAGAACTTTTTTCCAAGTCAAGTTGTTGTCCTTTCAATCTTAGTTGTGCAGGGTGCTGTTCAGCTTCAAGTTGTTCTTTCAGTCTTAGTTGTGGAGGGCGCAGCTCAGCTCCAGGTCCAGTTGCTGTTTCTAGTTGCAGGGGCTGCAGCCCACCATCCCTTGCGGGAGTTGAACCAGCAACCTTGTGGTTGAGAGGATGCACTCCAACCAACTGAGCCATCCGGGAGCTCAGCGGCAGCTCAGCTCAAGGTGCCAGTGTTCAATCTTAGTTGCAGGGGGTGCTGCCCACCATCCCTTGCGGGAGTCGAGGAATTGAACTGGCAACCTTGTGGTTGAGAGCCCACTGGCTCATGTGGGAATCAAACCGGCAGTCTTAGGAGTTAGGAGCACGGAGCTCTAATCGCCTGCGCCACCGGACCGGCCCCCCTTTTATATTTTTAATATCATGAGTTACCTCTTTTTATATTTTTATTTGTTATCAAATTACAGTAGCGATACTTATTTTTAATATTTTTTTCTTTAACTTTTATACTATAGTTAAGTGGTTAACACACCATTCTATTACAGAATTAGAGTTTTCTAAATTTGACTATATATTTATTTTTACCAGTAGTATACTTTTGTATGTTTTCATGTCACTGATTAGTATCTTTTCATTTCAGCATGAAGAATTCCTTAGAGCATTTCTTGCAAGGCAGGTCTAGTGATGATGAACTCCCTCAGCTTTTGTTTGTTGGGGAAAGTCTTTATTTCTCCTCCATAGCTGAAGGATAACTTTAGTGGATATAGAGAATTCTTGGCTGGCAATTTTGGTTTTTAGCACTTTATTAAAGACATTATTAAATTTATTAAAATTATTAAATGAATTTTCTGCCCCCTTCTCCCTGTCTTCTCTATCTCAAACCCGGATTATTCTAGTATTTGTACATTTGATAGCATCCCATAGATCACATAGGGTTTCTATGCTCCTTTTCATTCTGTTTTCTTTGTTCTCTTCTGATTATTTCAGTTTCTGTCCTGTAACTCACTTATTCTTTCTTTCATTTGATCTACTCTGCTGTAGATGCTCTCTATTAATTCTTTCATTTTATTCATTGAATTCGACAACTCCAGAATTTCTGTTTGCTTTTTTTATATTTTTGAGAATTTTCATAAGAGTTTATTTGAGCCAAATTGACAATATATACCAGGGAGCAAGATCTCAAATGCTGTCTCTGTTTGCTTCTTTTAATGATTTTTATCTCTGTAAATTACTCATTTTGTTCATGTATTTTGTTGAATTGTCTGTATTTTCTTGTAGCTATTTGAATTTCCTCAAACAGCTATTTTGAATTCTTTATCGGCTAGATCAGTATATTCCATTCCTTTGAGCTTGGTTGTTGGAGGATTATTGTTGTTTTTTGGTGATGACATGTTTCATTATTTCTTCACATTCCTTGTAGATTTGTATTGCTGCTTTTACATTTGAAGTAGGAGACACCTCCTCAAATCTTTACTAGTAGCCTTCAGCTGTGGTAAACTATTTGTTGATACTGATATATCTGGGGTTTTCTCTGTCCTCGTCTGGATACACCTGCTCCACACTTCTTGCTTCTTCTCGCGGCAGAATTCTTAAGCTTTTATGTCTTCTCTCTTATAACCCACCAGGTTAGCTGCTGTTAACTTGTTTTGTTTTCCAGATAGTGGCACTATAGGTCAAGTTTGTGGTTTCTCCCTTGCCCACAGATACTGATCTGTTTTTCCGGTAGTACTGTATTTACCGGACTCACATTTGCCCTCTCACGTGGGAGCACACGCAAGGAGCTAGTCTCAGTGTGCGGAGGGTAGGTATGAGTTTAGCACTCAGGGCATTGGGGCCTTATTTCAGTGGTTTGTAATGGTAATATTAGCTATTAAGGAGAGTAATTTTTGGGTTTGCTTTGTTAATGTTATTGTTTTTTTCTCCTTGCAGTTGAACCCATGGCTTAATGTAAGAGGCAGTTTCTTGGGTTAGGTACTAAAAATGATACTCACTCAATTTCCAATGTGTGTGTGGGATTTGTCCCATAGCTCTTGAATATTCTGTTCCCATTTTTTCATTCTTTTTTCTCTTTGCTTTTTAGTTTGGAAGTTTCTATTGACAGAACCTCAAGCTCAGAGATTCTTTCCTCAGCTATGTCTAGTCTACTAATGAGCCCTTCAAAGACATTGTTCATTTCTTTTACAGTGTTTCTGATGTCTGGAATTTCTTTTAAGTTTTCAATTTTTATTTTAAATACATTTTTTTTAAAGAAGTTTTATGTTTACAACAAAATTGAGAGGAAATGTTTTGTGCCAGTCTCATTCTATTGATAATCAGTGTTGTGTCTGGACTGGCCCTTGTGGTTCATGTTATGATTGCAAGATGCACTTAGCAATAACCATCAGGAAACTTTGAAAAAAAAATAGGGTTTTTTACTCATAGGTCCTGGAGGGTACACTGTATGCTTGGGGCCGCACAGTGAGGTCACAGGTAGAGAAACAAAGAGAGCGCAGGCCTGGGGTTCTGCTTTTATTTGGATCAAGGGTGGGGGCCTGGGGTTTCATGAATTCACTCTTTATTGGTGAATTTAAAACATAAGAGTGAGAATTTAAAGCACGGGAAAAGAAAAGCAAGTGGCCCAGGTGGTCAGTTATCTAAATCAAAGATTCCTAAAACAAAGGAGCCTGAGGAGGAGGGAAGCCGCCTGGCTCTTAATATAGTTGTGTGGCTGGCAATGTGGTTTCTTGACATAGCTGTCTTTGATGGGGATGCCTCTTTGAAATGGATGCCTGGGCAATCAAAATTGAAGTCAGGCACTTGCATTGCAAAAAGAACATTGTCAGGGTTTACACTACACAAAAATTATAGAGATTTCCCATATGCTCCCTGCCCCCACACATGTATACCCTCCCCCATTATTACATCGCTCACCTGAATCGTACATTTTTTACCAAGGATGAATCTACATTGACACATTATAATTACCTAAGGTCCATAGTTTACCTTAGAGTTCACTCGTGGTGTTGTACATTCTGTGGGTTTGGACAAATGATAATGACATCTACTCATCATTATAATATCATGCAGAGTATTTTTCCTACCCTAAAAATCTTCTCTGGTATGTTTGGAATTTCTTTTTGATTCTTTTTGGAATTTCCATCTCTCCTGACATTGCCTATCTGGTTTTGCATATTGTCAGCTTTTTTCATCAGTGCCTTCAGCATATTAATCATAATTTTTAAAAATTTCCTGATCTGATTATTCCAACATCCCTGCTATAGCTGAATGTTGTTCTCAGGCTTGATGTGTGTTTTCAAACTCTGGTTTTTGGCTTTTAGTGTGTTTTGTAATTTTTTGTTGAAAGGTGGACATGATATATTTACTGGGTAAAAGGAACTCCAGTAAATAGGCTTTTAGTGGTGTGGTGGTAAGCTGTGGGCATGATGAAGTGTCTTATAGTCCAATGGTTAAGGTCTCGGTCCATTAGTGAGCCTGTGCTTCTGGGCTTTGAATGCAAGTGCTTCTTAGCCCTCCCCCCATCCTTCAGTTGGGCAGAATGGTTAGAATGGGCCGGAGTTGGGTATGTCCCTTACCCCTGTTTGGTTAGGCGCTGATAAAACCCCAATAGGTTAGCCTCTGGTAAAATAGTTTCTCTCGAGGGCAAGCCTTGTTAAGAACAGAATGCTCCTTTTCCCTTCTCCTGCTGGAAACATGAGAGGGTTTTTCTCCAATATTTACTGTGGGAATCTGATCAAGCTCCTGGAGGTAAAACTCACGAAAGTGTGGGGATCCCACTATGTCTCTTCCTCATCTTAATTTAACTGTGTTACCATACGGTAGCCCTGTACAAGGAGTGAGCTCTGTTTTTTGAAACAGTGTCATCCCAAGTAGTTTTATTAAAATTTAAATTGAAGCAAAGGTTTATTTGGTTGACTATAAGGACATTTATTGTATTTGTGGTTTCTGTTTTTGTGTCTTTCTCTTCAGTACTTGGACCATGAGACTGTTTCAGCCACATTCGTCGACAGTAGTGGACAGTTTGTCTCCTCCCAGGTGACAGGAATTAGCCGGAACCCTTACTGTGGCTATGAACACCAGACTCTGTCCAGCCGGGAGCGCGTGGAGGAGGACTCCTTGCTGGCTGCCTTGCAGTGGCAGGTGCCAGACGTGGGCTCAGTCCCCTTTTTGAAGAGCAGTGACCCTTCTTCCAGCTACTTTGTCATCTTGAACTCTGCAGCCTTCTTCAGGGTGGGAAGCCAGCTAGAGGTGCTTGTTCATGTACATGATTTTCAAGGCAAGCCCAAGAAGTATGGCGGAGACTACCTGCAGGCCAGGATCCACTCCCCTAAGCTGCAGGCAGGGGCTGTGGGCAGAGTGGTGGATTACCAGAATGGGTTTTACAAGGTGTTTTTTACTTTGCTCTGGCCAGGCAAAGTGAAAGTGTCCATATCTCTGGTCCACCCCAGTGAAGCAATCCGAGTTCTTCAGCACCTACAGGAAGAAAAACCAGACAGGGTCTATTTCAAGAGTCTCTTTCGTTCAGGAAGAATTTCTGAAACTACCGAGTGCAACGTGTGTCTTCCTGGGAGTCTGCCCTTGTGTAACTTTACAGATCTCTACACCGGAGAACCCTGGTTCTGCTTCAAACCAAAGAAGCTCCCATGCAGCAGCAGAATTAACCATTTCAAAGGCGGATACCTGAAGGGCCTCCTAACTGCTGCAGAGAGTGCTTTCTTCCAGAGGTACATGCTCCTTGTTCTAGGGGGTAATTTAAGAATGCTTTTCCACTGTCTTTGTTCCATTTAGACTTTTCTTGTTTTGATTATGTGCTGCTTATATCTCTCTGCACTTGGCCCAGTTCAGGAGAGGTGGTGAATAAGAAAATAAATGCAGATTTCTGTTTTGTAATTAGTTTTTTAAAAATGAAGCTTAGTGCTTATTCCAGTTCAAATTAAAGACCTTTTTTTACCCTTGAATTTATGTTTGTTTACCCTCATATCTGTGTTTTACTTCAGAACTATGTAGCACATCTATAGTTACATTAGCAAGATCACTTATTTACAGGACAGATTAAAAAAAAAAGATCATTCAAGAACAGAGCTGCCAGAGGTCCTGTAATCAGTACAATGTGTTAACTTCATCTAATAAACTAAAAAAATTTTAAGTGACATTTCAGTTGTTAAAATCATATAAACATTCATTGATAGTACTAGAATATGGCAACATTGCTCGGTTCATTTAATGATATGCATGGGAAGCCAGGAAAACCACAGCAAACTATATCTATCTATCTATCTATGTATCTGTCTGTCTGTCTGTCTGTCTGTCTATACATATATACATATATACATATGTATGTTTGTTTTTTTTCCACCCACTCTTTCACCTCCCACCCCACCTCCCCGTCCGGTAAAAGCTGTTGTTTCTCAGTCTGGTTGTGTAGGACACAGTTCCCTGGCCCATGCTGGTGTTATGAGTCTTGCTCCCCCCCACCCCCCAGGCAGTTGGTTGGCTTGCCGCTCACAGCAGCTCATGGCAGCTCTCGCCGGCTGCTGGCTGCTCACACTGGCTGCTTGCCACTCACTCTGGCCACTGGCCATTCATGGCAGCACACGGTAACCCAGCCCACGGCTGCTCACGCTGGCTGCTGGCCACTCACGCTGGCCGCCAGACGCTCATGGTAGCACAGCAGCCTGGGGCAGCCTACAGCAGCTCACGCCAACCTCGGGTTGCGGGCTGCCCATGGCAGCCCAGCTCCAAGGAGAGCCATTGTTTACAATCTTAACTGTAGAGGGTATAGCTCACTGGCCCAGCTTACTGGCCCATGTGGGAATCAAACCGGCGACCTCGGCATTAGGAGCATGGTGCTCCAACCACCTGAGCCACCGGCCCGGTGCAGCAAACTATATTTTTAAGTTTTATACTTTTAGATGTAAGTATACAACTTTTTCAGTGTAGTGATCAATATATATACTAATGTGGAGAACAGAATACATGGAATCAGTATGAATTAAAATTTCTGTTTTCTTCAACATTCCATATAGTTCTGAAGTAAAATAATATTTCTAAGAAATAAAACCTTTTAAAAGCTAGATTATCAGGGTGGCTGGTTAGCTCAGTTGGTTAGAGCGTGGTGCTAATAACACCAAGGTTGCCTGTTCGATCCCCACATGGGCCACTATGAGCTGCGCCCTCCTTTAAATAAATAAATAAATAAATAAATAAATAAATAAATAAATAAAAGCTACATGACCAAAAGTACAATTATTTGAAATGCTACATGACCAAAAGTACAATTATTTGAAATGTAAATTTAAAAAACAATTTTTTAAATGAAATACACTTTTAAAACATTGTAGATAATTTGTTGTGTACATCTTGGCACTCTGAAAAATTTTGTTTTATGTCCAGTTATTACTCAGTGGGGGAAAGCTTCCTACCTTAAGGTCTATAGGAGTTTCTAAAATAATATCCTCTAATTCTCCACTCGAGTTAGTTTTTGGTCATAACAGTTTATAAGTTACACATTTGATGGACTCATGTCATGCTTTCAGAAGGCCAGCAGAGGGAGCACTACTCAATGTATTTACTGTACTGTTTTTGATAAGATGGCCTAGTTTTCGTATGGCTCAGTGCAAAAGGACTTTAGCTTTAGTTTTAATCCTGAGTCTAATCTTAGATATGCTACTTATTAATGACTATGAGCAGGTTATTTCATTCTGTGCATTTTTAGCCCATGTATGAAGACTGCTCACTTACCCTCCGTTTATTTTTGTTTATTTATGTATTTTTATTAGTTTCAGGTGTACAAAATAATGTACTAGTTAGACATTTATCATTTATACCCCTCACAATGTGATAACTCCCCTCCCCCAATCTACTACCCCTCTGATATTGCATACAGCTGTTACATTTCCACTGTCTCTATTCCTTATGCTGTACTCCACTTCTTGTAAATATACATATATATAAAATTGTAGTTGACATTCATTATTATTCAGCTTCAGCTTCAGGTGTACAGCGCAGTGATCAGGCATCTACACTGTCTCTGAAGTGGTCTCTCTAATAAGACAGGTGTCCATCTGACACCCTACAAAATCTTTACAACATTATTGATTATAT
Source organism: Rhinolophus sinicus (assembly GCF_057876585.1). NCBI lineage: Eukaryota > Metazoa > Chordata > Mammalia > Chiroptera > Rhinolophidae > Rhinolophus > Rhinolophus sinicus. Next base: position 78,838,157 of record NC_142517.1, on the reverse strand, counting down.
TCACCAAACTGTCTTTCGTATCCCCATGGTAATCTTATAATTACTGATTGTGCTTTCTAATCCCCTCACATTCTCCCTCATCCTCACCCGCCCCCCCATCTAGCAATCCTCAGTTTTTCCTCTATGTCTCTGAGACTGTTTCTGATTAGTTTGTTCATTTATTGTATTCTTTAAATTCCACGTGTAAGTGAGATTGTATGGTATTTGTCTTTATCCATCTGACTTATTTCATTTAGCATAATGTTCTTTCAGCAATTCCACTCCTAGGTATCTTTCCAGAGAAATCCAAAACACTAATTTGAAAAATTTATGCACCCCTATGTTTATTGCAGCACTATTCACAATAGCCAAGACAGGGAAACAACCGAAATGCCCATTGATAGATGACTGGATTAAGAAACTGTGGTACATTTATACAATGGAGTATTGCTCAACCATAGAGAAGAATGAAATCAGTTTCCTCCTTTTAGAGTTGTATTGTCAGTCCACTTTGTGGCCTAGCAAAAAGGAGGAAGCGTAGCCTGTAATTAACTCGGATTCCAAGTGGAAAAAAATGGGAGAAAGGTTACAGAAATAAATTGGTATAAAATTTAAAAATGTACTTAACATCGAATCCTACCAGTTAAACCTCAAAACACCTGTGAATCCGGAAGGATAAAATAATGTCTGCCCCTCCTTTTACTTACATATCCTGAATGAGGTTGGCTGATGGTACTTTTTAGTAGAATCATTAAGAAATTCTACTTATCTGGAAATTGGCTGGGAAAACAGTGTTTGAGGTGGCATAAATTTTTGAAAACCAAACATTTGACAGAGTCCTGATGCTGATTTTACTTTTTGCATTGTTTATTAAAATTCTGAAATTTTGCACCAGGCTAACTGAAAAGAAAAAGAGATTGAAATTGATCATTTGAAGGACCTTTGGGTTTACTCTCTTGACCTCATGGCCTGAATATGTTAAGCTGATACCCACTCTTACCTCTTGGTGGCTTATAATCTTGCTTAATTTAGAAAGGATTAAGAAGTTTAGCCATGGTCTTTGGGTCCCTAAATGACAGATAAATAAGGTGATCTAATGTTTGTTTTTTACTCTTAAGGAAAAAAAGTGTTGGTTTTGGAAAGAACAGCAGTACTTTGATTCAAAGATCCTGTTAATATAAGGGAAGACCTTTTGAAAGAATGAGCTCATCACATAAAAAGCTTCTTTTTATTTTAGCATGATTGATGCTTTTTTCTTTCTGAGTTTGTATTTAAAAAAACTTCAAATCACTAGAAACACTGCAAGAATTCTAGCAATGAGCACCCATATATCTTTAACTTAGATTCTCTATTGTTAATGTTTTGCCACATTTGCTTTCTTTCTCTCTCTGTAGGTGTGTTTATATGTGTGTTTGTGTATAATTTTCCCCAAAGAGCATTTGAAAGTAAGTTTCACACATCATGGCACTGAACCCCATGAGTGTGCGTCTCCTAGGAACATGGACTTTCTCCAACATATAATCATAACACAATTACCACACTTGGGATATTTATCATTGATGTTATAGTTATTTAATATGTAGTCTATATTCCAGTTTCTCCAGTTGTCCCAATAATGTGTTTTATAGCAACCTTTTTTACTTTAATTCATTTAATCTCTGATCACGCACAATGTGTTTAGTTATGTGGTTAATCTCCTTTAATCCAGAAGAGGTCTCTAGCTTATTATTTTTTTACAATGTTGAGGATTTTGATGTCACTCTTTTGTAGAATGTCCCTTAATTTGGATTTGCTACTTTATTATGTCTGCATGACTAGACTGAGGTTAAAGATTTTTTACAGGAAAATTGCAGAGGTGAAGTTTTCTTTGTTTCCTTACCTTAAGGCTCTAAACTCATGAAAACAGTATATGTGCTTTTAAAAGTCATGTCCTCTGTTAAATGTCACTTATTTAAGCAATGAAATTCTGTTATTCTCTAATGTAGCCCCCTATACTTCCTTAATTGCTTTTTGTCTCTGTTCCCCATTATAATGTCAGTTTCATAAAGGAGGAGACGCTGTGCATTTTGTTTACTGTTGTATCCCTGGCATCTAGGAGTAACTGGCAAACAGTAAAGTTTAAGTATCATTTTAGGCAAATCTCTTTTGAATTGACTTTTGATGAAACAAAAAATCCTGACTACAAGTTCCCATATCAAGAGTTTGGAAAGTTAGCATTTCTTTTTGTTTGTTTATTTATTTTCAGTCTAAGTGCAAGAGGCCTAATTATTGTGACCCAGTTTCTGGAATAGTTACACTGAATTTTCAGTACTCTTCTCCTGGACTCCACTCACCCCCACTTTTTAACACAGTCTTCAATCAGATATTTTTCAAGCGTGGACTCTAGTCCAAGGTCTGTGCTAAGTACTGAAGACAAAAGGTGAAGAAGACAAAATCCATGTCTTTGAAAAGTATAGATTTTAGTAAGGGGAACAGACACTGAAGAGCCATAGCAGTGATGAACAGAGTACTGCATGAGCACGTATCTGGGGACAGGCGTCTCCAGTAGGACTCATCTCAGTTCTGGGCAAGGCCTAAGTAATCTGACACGTGACTTAATAGCGCATAGACTTGCAGTGTGAAAAGTAGGTAGTGGCAAAATAGACGTCCTCATCTGTGTGAGCCATTATCTCAGTCTAAAGAGAGTAAGTGATTCAAACCAGAATGTCATTTTGGAGTTTGGGTTAAGGGCTAAGAAGTAAAAAACTAAGAACCTAGTTAATTCTTATTCAGTTTATATATTCATATAACCTATTTATTGTTAATTGTGTTAATTAACATCTCTAAGAATATTTCATTTTAATCAGGCTCCGTGAAATGATATCTTTTTTAAATTTGCAAATAGAGATACATATTGGAAAATAAATGGTCCTGAATCTGAGCTTGTACTCTTTTTATTCCTCTTAAAGTGGTGTCAATATCAAAATGCCCATCAACTCCAGTGGACCTGATTGGGTGACGGTGATACCCAGGAGAATAAAAGGTAAAAAGGAATGAGCTCGAAAATTTGTTCTTTTTCTTGCTTAGTGGGTTGAGGCTCTGTTGTTTCACTGATGTTACAAAACACCCTTTTACCCCCTTTAATATGCCATGGTTACTTCTAGCCACAAGTGAAAATACTGAAAGAGCTTTTAGATGAAAGTAAATTAGACCTTATGTCCGTAGCCTGGGTTTTGCTATTTATACTCATGTAAAATTTGTCTTCTTCCCCTACTCCCCTCTCTGTTTAGCTCAAGAGCCTACAGAGCTATGCTATGCTGTCCGTTATGGTAGCTATTAGCTACATGTGGCTATTTAAATAAACTAAAATGAAATAATATTAAAAATGTAATTCTTCAGTCACACATGCTCAACAGTCAGTCACAGTGTTTAGGGGCTACCATGCTGGAGAGCATTTTATAAAGAATGTATCTATCATTGCAGAAAGTTCTGCTGGATATCACTGCTCTAGGGATACTTAAGAGATCAGTGTAAAATTGTCATGGAAATTTTTAAATCAAGAACACTGGGTTAGTGGGCCGGCCCAGTGGCTCAGGTGGTTGGAGCTCCTAACTCCAAAGACTGCGGGTTCAATTCTCACATGGGCCAGTGGGCTCTCAACCACAAGGTTGCCAGTTTGATTCTTCAACTCCTGCAAGGAATGGTGGGCTGCGCCCCCTGCAACTATCAACGGCAACTGGACCTGGAGCTGAGCTGCACCCTCCACAACTAAGATTGAAAGGACAACAACTTGACTTGGAAAAAGACCTGGAAGTACACACTGTTCCCTAATAAAGTCCTGTTCCTCTTCCCCAACAAAATCTTTAAAGAAAACAAACAAAATAAAAACCTGAATTTAAAAAAACAACAACATTGGGTTAGTGAAAGGATGCTGTCTGGACTGACAGCATCAGCATTACCAGGGTCCTTGTTAGAACTGCAGATTCTCGGGTCCGTCCTCAGACTACTGAATCAAAAACTCCGGGGAGTGGGCCCAGTAATCTGTGTTTTAACAAACCTTCCAGGTAGTTCTGATTCATTGGTATAGGATATTATTAACAGTAAAAGAATGAAATTCAGAAGAGTAAATGTATGTGTTATGGTTTTGCTGAGTAGATGCCATTAGCTATAGTGACTTTTAGAAAGAAAGGATGAACATTATTACAGAGGCTTATGCAGATGGCAGGCAATTGCTTCTTGACCTTTTGGCTAAGTGCAGATGGAAGCAAGGTCCTGTTAGCTGTTGAAAGCATACGAGATGTGATCAGACAATACGGTGAATGTTTAAAAAGAAATTTATTACAGCAAAAGACACATTGCCATTAATCCCCCTCAAAATGTTCTCTTTCACTTCAAACACACTTATCCCATTGTTCTTTCCACTTTCTGAAGCAGTTCTGGAAGTCCTCTTTCTTGAATGTCTTTAGTTGTGCTGTTGTGGCTGCCTTGATGTCCTGAATCGTTTTGACTTTGGGGAAGAGCCAGAAGTTGCACGGTGCCAGATCCAGTGAATAAGGTGGATAAGGGCACACCATAATGTTTTTATTTGACAGAAATTGTTGTATGCTAGAAATGATGTGTGACACAGAGTTTTGTCATGATGGAGGATGATTTATGGCACACTTTAAGACACCCCTTCTCTCAACCGTAGCTCACACCCAACTGACTGCACTGAACAAGTTGAAACTTATCACACATTGTTACTAAGGTTTGATGCGCCACTTCCCGTGTTGAAGATCCCTGCCTTTCCATTGGATGGCATGCAGCAGCAGCATTCACCATATTTATTGATCACAATGGAAAGGCTCTGTCACACATTGCTTCTGGTATGTCAGTTTCTGTCAAATAAAAACATTATGGTGTATCCTTATCCACTTTATTCACCAGATCTGGCACCGTGCAACTTCTGGCTCTTCCTCAAAGTCAGTGACCATGAAAGGAAAAATTTTTTTTTTTTTTTTAAGAAAGGAAAATGTTTTGAATCGATTCAGGACATCAATCGATTGAGGCAGCCATGACAGCGCAAATAAAGTCCTCATGAAAGGACTTCCAGAACTGTTTCAGAAAGTGGAAAGAACAATGTGATTAAGTGTTCGAAGTGAAGGGGAGTATTTTGAAGGCGATTAATGGCAATGTGTCTTTTACTGTAATAAATTTTTTAATTACCATATTTTTTTGATCAACCCTTGTATATATAGTATTGTACACAGCAGGTGTTGCAAACACTAATGCCACACGGACTAGGTATATAACACACATGGATCCAGCAGGGTGGGTATTAGCCATGTGCATGTCTTGTGTGAGTAGTGGGGAAGGAACCAAAGAGTAAGTACCGTCTAAAGGGAGGGCAGCCTTTGCTCACTTCATTCTGCATTGTTGCCATGCAGAAATGTAGACCCAATTCGGCAAGATCTATAGATTTTGTTTTCCCATGAAAACCCGGAAATCTTAAATTTTAAATGTGAAATCTCCAGATTTCAAAAAATTGATATCTAATTCAAAACTTTTAAAGTATTGTGTGGGCTAAATAAAATTTATCCATGGCCTAGATATAGGCAGAACACTGCCAGTCTGTATCTCTGGTCTCCATTATCAGATGCCACAAGAAATCCCAATCTTTTCCTAATAAAGAGCTGTATTTGATTTACTTGAACCCAGTGAGTTACTAATTTTAGAGGGTATTCGTGTGGAAAAAATTTAATGGAAATTAGTTATCTTTTATCTGCTTGGCCCTCAACCCCACGGCCAAGGTGTTAGTAGACGTGGTATCCCCCAGTAGTACTGCATTCCTCACACTTTCTCATGTCGATACCTCAGGAAGCCCTGTCCCGCTTCCACATCTAGCTTTCTCTCCCACCGCCCCAGTTGTCTGGCTTGCCCTCCTTGTGATGTCTATCGGTGTTTAGTGGTATGGTCAGTGAGAGGAGCTTTGGATGGTTTGCTTGCACCGGACAGGTCTTGGGTTTCATCCAGGAAATGGTTGAGGGTTTGTGATGCATGATTGTGTTTAGAGAGAAGGCAGATTCAGTAACTAGTGAGGTTTTTGATGGAGTTTTAGAGGAAGAAAGCAACCATGAGTCAGTAGGAGAAGAATAGCCTTGCTTTGAGAAAACCACCTCGGAGCAGGCACTGTACATAACTGGAAAGAAAAGGGCAATTGCTTTATATAATATCAAAGAAGTCCAGCTTGGCAGAACTTCACTGAAGTTCACCCTAGTGACCAGCAGGGGGCACTCAAAGAGCCTAAACGAAGGACTCATATCCTCTCTCCCCTTTGTTACTTCCTTCTCTAAAAAAATTCTTTTTGTTCTCTGATAATTTTAGACTTTAAAGAAGAGTTGCAGAAATAGTACAGAGTTCCCGTATAGCCTTCACCCAGCTTCCCCTTATGCTAACATCTTATGTAATTACAGAACATTTATCAAAACTAGGAATTTAACATCAGTACAATATTAACTAAACTATAGAATTTATTTGGATTTCATCAGTTTTTCCACTCATGTCCTATTTCTGTTTCAGAATCCAGTGCAGGATCCCATAGTGCATTTAGTCACCATATTTCCTTAGCCTTCCTTTTGTGACAGTTCCTCAGTCTTTCATTAATCTTCCATGACCTTGACACTTTTGAAGAGCATCGGCTAGATGTTTTTTAGAATGCCTCTAAATTTGGGTTTGTCTAATGTTTTCTTGTGATTACAATGAAGTTATGCATTTTTGGGAAGAAATGTTGTGCCCTTTTAGTAGGTACATGGTGTCAATATGCATTTCTAATAATGTTAACCTTGATCATTTCGTTAAAGTGATGTCTGCCAGAGTTTTCCACTATAAACTTATTTTATCTCTGTATTTACTCCGTATTCTGGGGACATACTCTGAGACTGTGGTAGGCTGAATAATGCACCAACCTTCCCAAGATACCCAGATCCTAATTCCTCAAATTTGTGAATGTTACCTTATATGGCAAAATAACCTTTGCATATGTGATTAAGTTAAGGGTTTTGAGATGAGAGATTATCTGGGTTCTCTGAGTCAGCCTTAAATGCAATCACAAGTGTCCTTTTAAGAGGGAGGCAGACAGAGATTTCATACAGAAGACAGACGGCAACATGAAGATGGAAGCAGAGAGATATCTGAAGATGCCATGTTGCTGGCTTTAAAAATGGAGAAAGGGGCTGTGAGCTAAAGAATACAGCTCTAGAAAAGGCAAGGAAACAATTTTTCCCCTAAATCCTACACAGAGAGCATGGGTCTGCTGACACCTTGGTTTTGGCCCAGGATATTGGTTTTGAACTTCTGGCCTCCAGAACTGTAAGAGAATAAATTTAGGTTGTTTTAAACCATTATCTTTGTGGCACTTTGTTATAGCATACACAGGAAACTAATACAGACACTACGTAAACATTCTGTTTCTGCTTAAATTTTCAACTGCTAATTTTAGCATTCATCAGTAGATCTTGCCTACAGCAATTATTTCTGTGGTGTTCTAATAGTGAATTGCTGTATGTCTCATTCTTAAGACATATGTTAATTGGAATTTTTCTGTAAGGAAAAGTTGTCCCTTTTTTCCCATTTATTAGGTTGGTGCAAAAGTAATTGCAGTTTTTGCAGTTATTTTTAACCTTTTAAACCGTAATTACTTTTGCACCAACCTTATATTTTATTATCAGTATGGACTAAAGATTATTTCATTTTTTGGGTTATCATCCAATTCAATCTTTTTGTTGTTGTTGTTGTTCAAATTATTCCAGTTTTGGCAATTGAGAACTTTTCCAGTTTGGCTTCTTTGCCCATTGACATGCTCTCATCATTTTTTGTTTTGTTTTGTTTTTGTTTTTTGAGTACTTCCTTCCAGCACCGCAAGCTATTTCAGGCCCATCTTGTATTGTTTTGGCAGGGTTCATAGTCTTTCCACTTTTATTATTTCACTTATGAATCCTATATTTTGGAGGGTTTTTAAAAATCTCCTATGAAATTGTGTTATTTATTTATGAGTTATATGATTTTCCTACAAGGTAAATTTATTCTAAGGTGCATATTTAGAGTCTGGTGGATTGTTTGAGATTGCCAGTGCCACCCCCTTGCGTGGGTATAATTCCAGTCAAAAGCAAAGCAACACAGCTTTAAAAGTATTTTATTTTTAATTTTTTTTAATTATTTCTTTTCAGTTACAGTTGACATGCAATGTTATATTAGTTCCAGGTATGGAGTATAGTGGTTAGACATTTATATAATTTACGAAGTGATCCCCTTGATAAGTCTCGTATCCACCGAGCACTATACATTATTACAGTATTATTAACTATACTCCTTATGCTGTACTTTACATCCCTGAAAAGCAACACAGCCTTTAAGTTGACTAGACTACCTTATCAAGGGCAAGTGTCTGGTTTCTGACAGGCTTTCCTAGTGGCACAATTATTGCTGAATTTTCCTAAGCACCTGTGCTGTGGTCCCCAGACTATCATAGCCTCATGGTTTAGGGACCTTGATGGCTCCTAATTTCATCAACAACTAAACTGGAGCTCGTATCTTTTTAAAGCTTACTGAGAGTTTAGGATAGGACTAGATCTAATGGCA